>NC_092206.1:77340011-77394796 GCF_043381705.1 Parasteatoda tepidariorum | reverse complement strand
ATTCAATACTCTTGTTTTGTACAAGATCTTTCAATAACGGCAGCCATTGAATAACATGCGTTGATGAAATCTAAAGACCAGCGTACCGTGCGGTCGGGCATGTAGTTGGCTGGTTATTTATGAGTTCATTATCTGTTTAGGATAAGAACCGATTATGATTTTTCGATGACACGTTCTTGGTGGAGTCTACTTTCTTTTTTGTTTGATGCTATAGCACAAAAGATGCTTCGCTGATAAAAGAGTTTAAAGTTTGTTTTTAAGTTGAATAGAAAAATTCTTAAAGGAAGGATTAAAAAGTTTTCGAAACAATAGTCTGCACTTCATCGCCTACATAATAGACATTTTATATTGCTGAAATAAAATTGTAACATTTTATACTGGCAATATAAAGTTTATCTACATTGTAAAATTTAAATAAAATAGTACTATATATTTTAGATATTCTTAATATGGCTTCTTGTTGTTCGATGCCGCAGATTTTTCTTTGATAAAAAGAGTTTAAAATTGAGTCATTTAAAGATATATTTTACTTTTCTGGAATAATATTGATGTACTTTATTCCAGCAATAAAGCATTTCTCTATATTTTAATTAAGTAATGAATTAAGGATTAAAAATTATAACCTGATCATTAAGAAAAATACTACGAGTTTATTTAAAATTATTCAAGAGAATCTATACATAAAATGCAAATATTTCTCTATCTAAATTGGCAACACTATTAACATCAATAATAATTCATTTTGTTGGATTGTCTTAAACAATAACTTAAGTAGTGTTTAATAATTAATTATGCGAAATGAATTACTTAGAATGATTTGTATTTTTATTTAGAATCATTTATTTATTTATTTGGAGTCATGATTTGCATTTTTATTTATAATCATTTATTTATTTATTTATTTGGAATCATGATTTGTATTTTTATTTAAAATCATTTATTTATTTATTTAGAATCATTTTGTCAGGTATTGTTAAGTGATAGTTTAAATCGCGCTGAACAGTTAGTAAAGTATTTGTTTAGTATAATTTATAATTTTATAGAAATAAAGACTTAGGTAATTATTTAGATTTATTTTTGGTACTTTCTAAAATGGCTAAAGAAATGTTAAACATAAACGGTGATGGTGAAACATAAACATACTGTCATACCAACTAATGGTGATGGAGCTTGCTTTTTTTGAGCAAAAGCATATATATTATACGATGCTCAGATATAGCTTGAAAAATGTGTGAGGAAGTAGTACAGCACGTATTTTCATCAGACTGAGTTTTCTATCTTATCTCACTATAGAGATAAAAAATAATTTTAATATTGCTACTGCTTACTATGCCGAAACCTCCCCAACTCATGATTATGGTGGTTTGTGAGATTTAATGGCTGCCAGAGAGATTTTAAATTGCTACTAGAGAACTAAAATTCAATGCATTGAGAACTTTGACAGTATCTCAGACATCTCTTTAAAATAGAATGAATCAAAGTACTTCCGCGAGGACAACAGCTAGTAATTTTTTATTCTTGTTGCTTTCGAACAAGCAAAATTGCTGAAACAATTCTCAAATATACCAATCTATTTCAGTTTTATATCAATAACAATTATTAATTGTTAATCTGTTAAAAAATAATGCATACCTGAAATATCGAGAATATCGTAATTGAGAATATTCCAAAATATCGAGAGTTTTTTTATCTCTAAGAATTATGAATTGTTTATCTGTTAAAAATAATGCATTCTTAAAATATCGAGAAATGAGAACGTTGCAGAGGACACAATGATCTGCTAAATATTTATAAGTGGAATAAGAATGTATAATAGAAGAACTAAGTGTAGGAAAATGTTAACTGACACGCTAAATAAACCATAGAAACAAGTGTCAAAAATAATGCATTCTTAAAATATCGAGAAATGATAACGTTCGAGAGGACACGATGATCTGCTAAACATTTATGTAGAATAGAAGTAGAATAAGAATGTATAATGGAAGAACTAAGTGTTGGAAAATGTTAACTGGCATGTTAAATAAAGCATAGAAACAAGTGTTAAAAATAATGCAATCCTAAAATATCGAGAAATGATAACGTTCCAGAGGACACGATGATCTGCTAAACATTTATAAGTAGAATAAGAAGTATAATAGAAGAACTAAGAGTAGGAAAATGTTAATTGACACGTTGAATAAACCATCGAAACAACTGTTAAAAATAATGCATTCCTAAAATATTGAGAAATGATAACTTTCCAGGGGACACAATGATCATTTATAAGTAGAATAAGAAGTATAATAGAAGAACTAAATGAAGAAAATGTTAATTGACATGTTAAATAAACAAAGAAATAACAGGTAGCTAATTACAAGACACCTTTCTTCATTTAAAATAGTTTATTTTTATCAATTGGACCGAAACAATTAAATTCTACTCTTACAACTGATAATAAAATATTTTAAAGCCCAAAATTAAGTGCTTTTTCAGAACGTCTCATGGAAATCACATAGCTCTTCAACTGCAGATTATTTTTTTAATCAAACGAGTATCCTTACGTAAATTTTTTAGCTGGAATCATTTTTTGTATGTGCATAAATTGCAACATTTTTTAAAGTTCTATTCATAATACTCTATAATGCATTCATAGAAAGAAGTTGCCAGATTTGAAGGCAAGAACTGAGCACACAGATATTCTTTATCACTATTATTACTTTTTTTAATTGTTTTCTTTCTTTTCAAAACATTTCCCAAGCGTTACTTTTCAAAACTGATTCCGAGTTTGATAAAATATCCTTTATGTTTAAACGGCTAAGATAAATCTGTCAGGGTTGAATATCATCACATTAATGTGGTCATCACAATAATAATGATAATTGTTCGGATTGGGGCTAATTATTTACTCTAATCAAGTTTTGATTTTAAGAGAAATAATAAAACATAACAAATAAACTATACATTTTATAGTTTACCACTACCACTCGATAAGTTTTTTTTTGTCAATTTTTGTTTAAAAAAAATTTTAGGTAAGTAAGAAGAAACTGCTCATTGTTAGCTAAATACGTATAGAGAGAATAACTGAAAGTATTTTTTTATTGAATAGCAGTTGATTTAAAAATATTTCAGTTGAATTGCGATGGCATAATAAATTAGTTGCACTTCTTTTCAAGTAAACTAAACTAAATTTTTATGTATGATTATTATAATTATATATACCTTATTGGTCACCTGACACTTAAGACTAACTTTATAAGTTGCATAGAGTTATCTGCACCAATTTATAAAGTTTAATTAAAGAGACGATTTTTAACGCTTTCAGGTGAATTAATTGTAACGTTATTCTTCTAGATATTACTTTACTTAACTATTACTATTACTTTACTTAACTATGCTTACAATTATTTAACTTTAGACTACAAAAGTCCCAATTTCGGCTGCGTTTCTGTGAAATTTTACATACCAACGGTGCAAAAAAAATTATTTCTCAGGTAAAAATCTACTTCGTATTTTAATTTGTAATTCAATACTCTTGTTTTGTACAACTTAATAAAAATCTTATAGTAATACTTAATGTTCCTTCAAACATAAAAGAGTCCTATATAAAATTCTGAAAAAGTTACGGCCCGCCAGTTGACTGGTGTTTTTAATTGCGGCCCCCGGCCTCGTGTAAGTTGGAAACCCCCGATGATCTATTAGAAAATTTGGAAATTTTTTGCACATTTAGTGCAAAAAATTTATAATTTTATCATGACACATTCAAGCATAGCATAAAAACCATCTATTCGAATAAAGTTACTTTTAAGTGGTGTATTTTTTTCTAAAAGAGTGACATGTAATAAGAATGATAATTTTTAAAGTGCAAGAATTTCTGGTAAGCCGTTACCATATGAAATTACTAAATGAATGGTTTAAATACCGTATATTTTGGTTTTTATTAACCAGAATTATGTTGTTTTTTTTAAATTGGAAATGTCATTAGCATGCAGTACGATAATTTTACATCATTTTTTTTTAGTTTATCTTAATACAAGTTTCTTTTCTATCTTGCTTTCTTTTAAAACTGTTAAGAAAAGTATACTTGCATATAAATATAAAAGTGATTTGTGAAAATATTATTATATAAAATATTAAATTAAAAATACTACTCACAAAGTATTCAAGCAATATTGTATGGAAGTTAAAAACGAACAAAGATTATTTTTTAGCAAATCAGATTGTAATTTATTAGTCGTAAAAAGAAGAAAACAGAATCTTTAAATAAAATATAAAGGAATCGAAAGAAAGCCATTCATATAACTTTATTCACGAAAGCTGGTAGTAAATATTTTGACAGAATCTCATAAATATAATTGACCGTAAACCCTCCTACAAACTTCAAATCGTTTAATTCTTCATCCATCAAACATTATTCAACTGGCAGACGAGAAAAGGTTGACTTTGGAACATCGGAGATTTCGAAAAAGAACTCATCATTCTTTTACGTCAGCCCCTTGCCCCTTCCTTCCTGTTCTATCCACAGAACTATTCGGCTTTTCTAATGGACTCAACAAGGTCTTTTTCATTCACTGTGAGGGGTTGATTGTTTTTACAGTCAAATTTTACCCGGGATAGTCACGACTTCAATTTTTTTTATTTGTCTTCCCGTCTTTGTGAAAATAATGCCTGCCATTTAAACAGCGATTTGCTTTTAGCAAAGCAGATGTTCGATGTACTTCAGGGGGGGATTCCGACGTGACATAGTAATAAATTCTTAATTTAATAAAATTTATTATTTTCTAGGATGCCTCTTTTCCGTGAGAAGTTATAACTAATTTATTAATTGTTTTTAGAACAAAGACGTTTCACTTAGTTCAAAGGACTCACCATTTAAAAGTTAGTAATCATTAAAGTAAATAAATGTTTTCAAAACTAAGCATTTAAAGTAAATAAAAATAAAAGGAAATTCTTTATTTGGTGAAAACAAAAAACTTAGGGTACTTCATTTTTGTACTAAACTAAATCAACCTAAAATTTTTCACCCGTCTTTCGAAATTGATGTTTCAGATTTATGTTTTTAATTTTTGGCCTGTTTGTTTTTTCAACAACGAAATTTGAATTAGTTCATAGGGCTCACTATTTAAAAATTAATAATCAATAGAGTAACTAAATGTTTTCAAAACTACTTTTTTAAAGTAAATAAAAAAAAGAAGAAAATATTTTTAGCTAGTCAAACCGAAAAAAGTAGGGTGCTTTATTTTCGTAATAAGCAGCTTCGATATCAACATAAAATATGCCCCCATATTTCGAAATTGATGTTTCGAATTTATGTTTTTAGTTTTCGGCCTATTTGTTTCAGTTTATTGAAACAATGAAGTTTCTGTTAATTCACAGGACTCACTATTCAAAAGTTAACAATAAATGAGTATTTTCAAAACTGCGTTTTTAAAGTAAATAAGAGAAGAAGAAAATACTTTTAGTTAGTCAAAACGAAACGAAGAGACGCAGGGCGCTTCATTTTTGTAATAAAGTGCTCTCGATATCAACCTAAAATTCTTACCTCGTCCTTTCATAGGCGATTTTTTTTTTAGTTTCCGGCTACAAAACTAATATTACTTTCTTCTTTTTAGTCAAATTGAGAAACGTAATTTTAAAATTTTAATTTCATTATTTTCTTCCATTTAATTTTGTATCTGTTAGTTCCTTTTTGTGGGGATGTCATTAAATTTTGGTTGGCAATAAAACAGCATTAGTTCTGGCTATCGCCATTTAAGAAATAATAATCACTAGTATTGACATCATGGATAGAGCATCAGTTGAAATAAACGAGACCTCTAGCTAATTAGACAGTGGTTGGACTCTCAAATACTGATAAATTCTATTTGAGGATAAAATGGCAATTCAAATTCTGTTATTTAATGGTTAATTTTCTATTATTTAATGGTAAATTTAAATGGTTAATTTTCAGATTACAAAAGTTAAATGTCAGAAATCACGTTTGCAGTAAAAAGTAATTGCTTCGTAATAAGAACTTCATAATTAATTTAAATATAAACAAAAGTTCTTTAAAATTACGAAAAATAAACTATCGTTGCGGAATATTTTTTGCATCAATAATCACATATGAATACTAATCCTCATTATATTGTCTCAATTTGTACAGCAATAATCATATATTTTACTACAATAATCACACAAAATTTGACTTGAACAATTACAAGAGAATCACAGATTTTGACTAGTCTTATGTTCATTTCACGTACCTTCTAGATCCTTTTTTGAGTGGCACAAGGTGTAGATGTATCACATTTTGAGAACTAAGAAATCAGCTAAATAATATTTGTCTTCTTAGTTGGACATGAATTCCGTTTTGGTTTCATTAATCGCTAGACCGATTTCATTTGGTTAATTTTCAGATAAAAAAAAATTAAATGTGCATTATTCACGTTTGTTTTTTATAGTTATTGCTTTGTTATCAGAACTTTAATCATAATTCATTTGAATAGAAAGAAAATTTCTTTAAAATCACGAAATAAGAAACTAACTATAGTTGTGGAATATTCTTTATAACAATATTCACAAATCTCGGAAATAATCAATCATAATTTATACAGCAGTAATCATATATTTTACAGCAATAATTAAACATAATTATACTTTTACAATTACAATAGAATCACATATTTTAAATAGTCTTATGCTTTTCTCAAATATTTTCTTGTGAAGCACCAGGTGAAGATGTGCCACATTTTGAGAACTAAGAAATCTTCAGACTTTGACTTGATCATGAATTTCGGTTTGGTATCATTAATCCCCAACTTATTCCATTTGGTTGATTTTCAAATTTTAAAAAAAATAAAAAAAATTAAATGCGCATTAATCATATTTGTAGCTGATAGTCATTGTTTCGTAATAAAAATTTCAATTGTAATTAATTTAAATGGAAAGTAAAGAAATGAACTAACTATCACTTAGGAATATTTTTAACACAAAATTAAATATAGCAGAAATAATTCAATTATACATCTTGAACAGCAATAATAATTTATTTTACAACAATAATCGCTCAAATTATATTTTTGCAGATACAATATAATCACACATCTTGATTAGTTTTAATTTCTTCTAGCGTAATTTCTAGATCCTTCTTGCGTAGGGCGAGATGAAAATGTGCCACATTTTAAGAACTAAGAAATTAGCAAGACGTTTCGCATTTTTTAATAATTTTTTATCTTTAAATACAAAGATCAACTTATAAATAGATCAGTTAAAAAAAAAAATATTGATGATTATAATTAATTGATTGACAAGAATAATTGTTTGACCTGCGCAAGGAATGTTATAAAATAATAATCCGTCTTCAACATTACGCAAAAGGAAGTGAGACGTCAAATTCGACGTCAAACTTGAAAAAGGGAAATCTGACAAAACATGTATAAACGAGATTTTAAATTATTTCCGAAAGACGCTAGGGATAAGAAAGCACGTCGGAAGTTGGTACTTTAAAAAAAATAGACGCCTCTTCATCATTTTCATCCCTCATCATTTTCAATGTAAATGTGTCCTCCTATTCGCAATGAGAGATTTCTCCTCGTTTGGGACAATATAATTAACGAAAAGCGATTATCCGCCAAAAGAAACACGTCAGAAATGTTGGCGAGGTTACGTTTTGTTTTACGCCAAAAAAAATCTCAAAATAATTCTTCCCCTCTCTGAAATGATTGAAATGGATTACCACGATTTTCCTATATTTCAACACTGGTGGATCAACGTTAAAATATAACGAAGAAGGAAAAAAATCGTGTTCTATCTTTCCTTTTCCTCTTTTAAGAAAATTAAAAAAATTGAAACACAAATTGTAAAAAAATTCGATATCGTGTGAAACGGGACTCGTCTTTTAATAATCCAATCATTCTTACTTTTAATGTGCAGTATGTGTCATATATTAAGTTTCAGACAAACCTTTTATTATTTTTTGCAAAGTTCTTCTTCAGTTACTTCTTTAAATTTAGGAAACGGGTTTAGAGGCAATGTCATTCAATATTTTAAGCCCTAACCGATCCCATGCCAGCAATTTTTTAAAAGGATAATCGCAATTATCACTAGCACAGATACGTCGTAATAAAAGTTCATTATTTATAAGGAACTATCTATTACATCGCCAAAGTTTTATTGAAACCTAACTCACCATTTCAAATGCATTTGAACAAAAACGTTTTTGCAGTATTAAAACTGATGGACGGCCCATAGTTCGGCCACGAACATCGAGACATGACTTTTTCATTAATTTTGCTTTCATCCTGGAAGACAAGAAATGCACAATCTGTTCTTGTTTCATTGTTGTGCTTAAATACTGATCCATTTGTAAAGATTTTTATGTTTTTATCATTTGGTTGATAATATTGAAATTTTCATTGTTTGTGCCGCTGGATGAAGAGTGGCCGGTTTGAGTAATGTAGTACGTTCTTCTTCATGGAGAAAGGTGTTGGATAATTTTGCTTCAAAGTTTTAAAGCAAGTTAATTGGTAGAGTACCTGTGAGGATCTGTAGACTTTTTTGGATGTCGTCTTGTAAGCTTTAATATTAATAGCGAATCATGATATTGTTTCAATTTTCTCCAATCCGTTTTGTGTTGCTACGTGATTATTAAACCAAATTTCCGTTCTATATGATATCAGTCTTAAGGTGTTGTTTTCATAGATGTTGTGCCATATTTAAAATTAAGATAATGAAAATTGTTATTATTTATTAGTTAGGTTATTTGCAATTTAAAAATAGCGCTTAATTAAATAAATTACATTGCTACGTCAATTAATACACATTTTAGTAAAAGGAATTATTAGATTTTCTTTTAAAGATTAATTATACGAAACATTGCTTAAGACCCGTTAATACATATAAAAATTGGTTTATAGGCCATAACAATATAATGGTAATACAATTGCAAATGTTTTTTTATGAAACCAATTAAAAAATATTGTTCAAGCAGTTTCGCAAAAAAATCTAGAAGAATAAGAAAATACAACCTGAGAGATGGTGAGTCTGAATGCTGAAAGTACTTAGTAAGATTTTATCACAACCATTTCAGGAAACATAAACAGTCAGCAACGGCAATTTTTGGGCATAGATTTTTATTTCTTGAAGTGATCATGAGTCATTTTTGAAAGAGACATCTACAAATTGGGAGGAATTGAGTGGCACAGCAGATCATCGAAAGGGTAAAGCGCCAAGAGAAGTATGGGCAGAGTGGATCTCTGCTGGCATCTTAAAAATTTTCATCAGTTTTTTGGAGACAACTCAAAGAATTATTCATCAGAAATTAAAAGTAGTAGCAGGATTCGGCAGGTATTTAAATGAATAACGTGGGGAGACTTGTACCCCTTTTTGAATGGTTAATATTTCATCACGCTGAGAGTACATGATGAAGAATACAATTACAAGAAGTTAGGTATGAAGCGGAATCAAGCTACCAGAGTTGGAAAGTCAAGGGAAGAGAGGAAAAAAAAGCTTGGTATTTTATTTCAATCTGGTACTCGGTCGATAAGTGAATGTCCTCTTCGCTGGGAGGGCTTGGTTTTAATACATGAGTTTATTTTTGCCTTCAGATTTAAGTTTTTAATCAGCCTATCTCTGCCCAATTTGATATCACAACCAGATTTTCATTTTAGAAAGAGCCAGAGAAGAAGCATGTTACAACTAAAACCGAAGCACTGACAAAATCACATGTGTCGATCGAAGAGGTCGACAAACAGGTGAAAGTTTCAATACGGCTAGCCCTAAAGAGAGAAGGTGTACAAATTTGAAATTGTAACTCGGTCACTTGATATATCACACACGTATTACTTTATGTTAGAATTCCCGAAACCCTGTTTAACTTTATAACTTGGTGTTTCTCATGTGTCCGTTATCTTGGTGTGGCAACAAAGAGAGCCTACAGTTGAGTTCAAATCCCAACTAATCTATGGTTGATAAAATTTCATTCTTCGCTATTTTAATTTAACTGTGGGCTCCCATGCAGTATGGCTTTTCTGAGAAAAGACTATTGCATTGGTTTTTGTATGCTATAATTAAGATTTTGATTATCTGTCCAGTTCTCGTATTCTTTGAGTATATCGGGCACCATAGGACCTAAGTTATCTAAGTTTGTTCCCGAAATCGAATTAAAAAAATCATAGGCGAAACCTGCTGGTTTTTTTTATCTTTAGTAGGGATGGTATTTGCAATGAGAAGCCACAGAATCGGGCCGAAGCTCGAAACCTGGGGCACGCCTGTTAATAGCTTTAATTTAATATGTTCATTAACAGTTATATATATATGCCTATTGGAGTTTCCACCCGATTCAATTCATCAATTACACTTTTCCACGTGATCAAAAGCTCCCTTTATGTCCAAAGATATTCCAACTGAATGTTTGCCTTCAGGTTTTTCTGCTTTAAATACATGTATAAGGGTTTTCACGACGGTTGTGACGAATCCATGTCTCCTGAAACCATACTTATCTTTATTCAGTAGTTCGATATCTTCCAGGAAGAAGATTGATCTTTTTGTTTATAGCTTAGCAAAAGGAACTTATCCCATGTCTGAAGTAAAAATATAGGTCTGTAGCTGGCAGATTGTTGCAGATGAACCTTTACCAGGTTTAGGGATTAGTTAAGTTTTGACTACTTTCTAATTCCACTCTGCTGAGAGTAGTTTAGTTCAAAGCATTTGTTAACTATATTTATAAACCATGTAGGTCCTAAATTTAAAGAGGCTTTAAATTATTTCGAGGAGTTCCATCTGAACCTGAGACTTTATTGTTTATGTCATTGATAACTTGAACATTTTCTTTTGTAAATAGTTGGTCAAGCTTTGATGAAGTCGGTTCTGGTAGTGAGGCGTCTTGGTTCTGTATACAGAAAAATTGTATTGATTGTGTCCTTTTGTGTTGTTGTGTGAGTTGCATCTGATTTTAAAATCTTCTGAATATTTTGTTTACTTGGGTTTTTCCTCCGAGCTATCTAATAATCAGCCCCTGTGAAGTAATGCTTTTAGCGAATATTTTTATTACTTCTAAGGAACCCACATCTGCTTGAACCAAACCCCAGATTTGCTTTCGAAGTTCTTTACGGGTTGCTTCGCAATTCGAGCTCGCTTCTCTCTATCATTTTATACTTTCGTAATTCAGTCTAGTTTTGTATGCATGCTTATATTTTTTGTATAATTTGTAAAAGATATACATCTTGTTCATATACTTTTTGGTCCATTTATATACAAAATTATAAATTTCTCAGTATTTTTCGGTTAACACATTCCTTATGCTTACACAAACTCATAACATCGGTACTCTAACATAAATTCACAAAATGAATAAAAACCAAGGAAAAGATTAAAATGGAAAAAAGAGCATCAGCCCAATCTTTGTTAATGAAGAGCATTTCTCTCCCGCTGTAATTAAAACATGGATCATAATTATTTTGCCTACATAAATTTATAAGTATAAAAAAAACAAAAATATCTAACAGTTTGTTATATTGATATGAACTTATTCCCTATTAACTTCTCAATTTTACAGCTCAGCTTTTTTCAACTTTTCGATGTCCACACGAGAAAAGAATTCTCATTTAAAAATTTGCTAGCTTGCATGTTTATGCTATCATGCTATTATGACAGCTCACTCACTTGATATTTTAGTTCTTTGTTGCCAAGGCGAAAAAGAAATAAAGGCATTCGTTGCCGCTGTGTAAGAGAAATATTTATTTATATTAATCGTGGGTTTGCAAAAATAATGATGAAGATAAGGTAGAATTTTGCCCATTTCTGTACGGTAGAAGAAAAACCTAAGGTTTCTAAAAATGAAAAGCTTTTAGGATTTCACTTTTCAATCTATAAAAAATCATTTCTTTAAATATTTCTCTAATAAAAAGCTCAGTTAACTTTTCTCAGCAAAATGATATATACCGTTTAAAAATTTAATAATTGCTTCGGTTTTAAGACACACAGACTGTACCTTTTTTTATTTTCCTAAGCGAAAAAAAGTTCGAAAAGTACCCTTGAGGGCAATGATTGCAGAACACCCTCTGAACATAATAAAACAGATTAATTATTATTTTAGGTTACTGAATACATATATAGCTTTTCAAAACATAACAGTTAATTTCTTGAAGTAAAAATTATTGTGAATAAATAATTTACTTATTTTTCAGGTTACTGAATACAGTTATAGTTTTTCAAGACTTAAAAGTTAATTTCCTAAAGTAAAAATTAATATGAAAACATAATTTACGTATATTTTAGCAAACAATAGCCTTCAAATAAAGGAGTTAATAAATGGGTGCGATTAAATTGTGTGTTCATTTTCAAGAACATTGAAGAATATTTTATGTTTAAAAAAAAAGTGTCTCTCTGGTAAATACCTGATATATTACACATTTTCGTCATCAAAAGGTCGTTGATTGTGATCACATGAGATTAACTCAAGCATTTGAATTATGTTCTGATCTTTCATAAGATTCTCACTTCGTTCAACAACAAATGTGGCCACTTTATTCGATAGCACTGCAGACCTGATTCTACTTTATTTTTAAAAGAAATAAAGCATACAATTTCATTCAATCTTTTTTGTTTCTTCTTGTAAATAAAAGAGAAAATATTTCTAAGATATTCTTTTAACCTTTATAAACGAGCAATATGTCACATAGCAAAGTATTTACGACTTAAAGAGGATGAAATAAATAACAATCTTTGAGAAAGCGATTTTTCCTCGCGAATCTCATATATATTACACAAAAAGATATGAGCTATTTCCAAAAAAAAAGAACTATATAAGTCTGATTCTTATCCAAAACCGGTTCATTGCGAAGATTTTTTCCCCGGGGCTTAAGCTCGAGCGCATTCGAGATTTCTTCCAGCTTATAGTGTTCCTTGTTCCGAATTCTAAGTAGTAAGACATATTTCAAGAAATCACAAAAATACCAGGAATAAAGATTCTAAAGAACAATGCATTATCAATGAAAAATTACGCGAAAGACATTAGTGCCATTTATTCCTAGAAAAACAATCCATTTGTAAATTAACTCCTAAACAAAATTTGAATCGAATTGCTAAGGTAAAAGAGTCATCAAATAAACATTGCTGTTATGAGATCAGGGAATAAATAATGTCATTCATAAATTTTATCAGTTTGACGTAAAAAATTTTGAATAAATATGAATAAGTAAAAGATCAACAATAGAGCTGGTTCATTAAGTCTTTTATATGTATGTGTATTAATTAGTCATATGTCATTTTGCTAAAATTATCAAGAATCGAAATTATTTTAAATGTTAAAGCTAATGTTATGTAATGCAATTTGATTTGCACAAGGTCTTGAAAATTGCAATGCCTGACATGTATTTTTACCTATCTATGCATGTAAATATTCAATTAAAACTACCATAAAATGCCGATTAAGCGCACCTCAAATCTTGACAAGAGTTGTCAATCAGATGATAAAACAGCCGATAGTACTCCATAATTTTGATATTGTTATTACTTTCTTACAATAATGCTCTGCATTATTGTAAGAAATGGATTGTTATTCCATCAATACTTATTACTTTCCTGTTAAAAAAAAACTCATGACTTCTGATTTATACTTCATCAAAACTTCTAATTTATACTTAAAATAAAAGTGTCGAAGTAGATTATCTACATATGTAGATGTGATGTTGTTAATGTCAATTTGTATAACAGATAAACAATATTCATAAGTTATTAACATACAATTAAAAAACATGTTTGGAAATGTATTCTTTAGGCTACTATACCCGGCAGGACATGTAAATATTTTTGAGATTTTTCGAGCCATGCTTTAAATTATGGTATGGTGCACTGCCTCAGTGCCTATTGTCGCTAGTAAAAGGTAGTGGTATGAGTAATGTTTATTAAACATATTCCTCATCATATACAGTGTTGTGTGTATCGTACGTTAAATGAAAAATCCGGTTCTTAGCAAATATATTAACACTAGCTTTTTCTTGGAGCCATTCATATCTCAACTTATTTTTTTACTTCATCATCATTAACTCTATAAATTTCATTAAAAAAGTGCGAAAAAATATCACGTTTTTTTTTCTTTTTTTGAAACCTTTTCGAATGAAGGGAAGCAGTTTTACAAGAAACCGCTATGCGAATATTAAATTTGAAAAATGCTTTTTCAATTTAAAATTACAACGGGACTAGGTCTCTTATCTGTTGCCGCTCATTAACCTGATGATTGCTTCCCAATTTTGAGACAAATTTGATTGTTAAAGAGTACGGAAAATATTGTATGAATCTATTTCCCTTATGATTCTATTGAGATCTATTAGTAAACATAAATAATTTTGCTTAGTAATCATTTTTTTGATAAATATATAACATTTAAAATTAAAGTTACATTATTATAATAAATTTAGCAAGGTCACTACCATAATTTAATATTTTCGCTCACCAAACAGTCTGGTATATTAAATACATTTTGTGCATAAAACTGGTCGTTAATTTTTAAATCATTTAATGAATCTCTTTGACGGAAATTTATAATAGCATATTAAGGTAATTTACACCGAAAAATAATTATTGTAAAATGGTTCATAAATTTAGACACCGGTTCAAATAAGGTTATCTTAAACTGTAGTGCAATAAGGTTATACCATTGAATAAAGAAACAACTCTAATAGTTTTAAACTCTTAATTTAGAAAATAATCCAAAATCGAAAACATAATAATAGCAAAGTAACACTTAACATCATAATTTTAACATTATAATACTTTCACATATAGGTAAATACTTTTAAAGATACGTATAGGTAAATACTGTTAAATTCGGGATATAAAATATTTTACAGGAAAGCAGTGCCTTTATGATTCATGTTGATGAAACAAAAAAAAGTGGACATTTATGTGATTTTCAGGCCAATAAAAATGTTTGGACAACAAACTGAATAAAAATTGGGGCAAAATAATAAGTGGGGTACATTGGAATTAAAACGAGGCAGTATACGATACTATATCATCTTTGTCATCAAAAATCCATTGTAAATTAATAAAATTTATGTTTCGAGAAAAATTTACATTTTGAAAGAAGAAAAAAATTCTCAGATACGTATATGGATGCTTATTTCTGCTGTAAAGAAGTGCCAAAGATTCTGTTTCACTTCTATTGGTATTTTAAAATTTAAAGTTTAGAGAGAAAAGTGAGTTTGTGAAGAGAATTTTTTCACATGACAGGACACTTCTGTAAGAAGCTTCAAACAAGTTCTTCCACATCGTTTGGCGATAAACCATGTCCAATAACTTTTCTCTGTATCAATCTCAATAACTTCAAAGAAAGAGCAATGGGTTATCAGAGACAGGGGAGACGTTTTTAAAATCAACTTATCAGACATTCTTCTTTATCTATCCTTCCCATTTCTGTTGGTATTCCAAGAAAAACCGAAAAAGAAGCTTTTAAACATTTTTATTATTCTTGTTCTAACATTATACTGGTTTGCAATAAGCATTAGCTCAAGTTTTATCGCAGGTTGAATAACAGCTTGTTCGTAATGGACCGAAGAAAGAGATGGCCGAGAAATTTATGTCCTTCGGGCCTTTTAAGTAATTTTGAAACACCTGGCTCTTTGTTTTTTTCTTGGGTAATATCAGAAACTTATTTTATATCTTCCCTATCAATGACAAAATAAAGTTACGAAAATGAAAGAAAGTAACTTCTAGTTGCGTATTAATATCTCAGATACTATGATAGATTTACGTCTCACTGATTTGACTTATTTAGCAGAGGTCAGTGAAAAAAATTACTTTAAAAAAAGTATATCAGCCAAATCTTCTAAAATTTAATCCCATTGGCCAGAGAAACAAAACCACATAATGCTAGTCATTTGATTGGTTTCCATATTTTGTTATCACAAGTGACCCATAATCCTTAATATCCGTAATTAACGCCGATTATCCGATACTTATGGGACCAGAAGTATGTTGGAAAATCGAAATTGTCGGATAATCGACGGACCTTTTTCAAATCAATTTTATGAGAATAATAAACATTAAGGTATAAGTAGAACTACTCAAAACAATTAACGACTAAAGTAAAGTTTATCACAAATCCTTACTTGTGATTTACTTTTCTCTTTTAAAAAACGATACAAGAAAAAAATCATTGAAATTTTCTTGTTTACTGTTTAATGGAGATATCTAAGTTGATGTCACTGCCTATCCGCTGGAAATCTATGAGTTACAGATAGCAACCAATAGTAATACGATTCAATTGGGATGTAAATATGAATCATCCAATAAGAATGGTGCAAAAGATTATTGATTAATTTATTCTAATTCTATCCTCTGGCTTGGATATATCTTTAGAGATGTCCAAGCCAGAGGCTGAACTCTAATATATCACTTGACTATTACCATTCACTCAAATGGCGTAATATTGCAGTTGTTATGGCAACCAGTTGCTCACACTATTTTACTTTGAAATGAAACGTATTCCAATTAGTTCCTACTAGTAACTGATTGATCACTGATAAATTTTCAATAGTTTTGGTAAGTACAGATGACAGCTTAAACCTCTCTGTTATCGTTTTCTAAGATTCGCATTTCAGAATTGTCATCATAGCCCTAATTGGATTGAATTGTATGTGGAATTTATTGACATACAGTTCAAATATGAATCAGTAATTGGGTAACATCTACAATAAAGATGACATGTGTGACCACTACATTTATTCTAACGGGAGTCGAAAGAGAAGTCGATTAATCGGATGATCGAGCGCTATACGACAAGGGATTCTACTGAATATTTTTATAAACATTCTCAAAAAAGCTGCAAAAAATACACACATTGCAGAATCGCAGATTGATACATACACTACTTTACAATAATGGAAGGGATAGTTGACATTTTTTAAAATTTCTCAAGAAATACTTAATTAAAATATTTGGTTTATTTAATAACTTAAGAGGTATTTAGATTATGCGATTTCTAATTCTTAACAATAAATATTTAAGTTGTCAGAATGTTTGTATAGGCCGACTAGAGTATTCTTCTATATCAACAACATTCAGCGCAGGGGGGGGGGGGGGGNGGGGAGGCTGTAACGCCGGCCACTATGCCTTGTGCATTTTGTGATGCAAGCAAATTTTCAAATGTAAAATTAGTAATTCTCGCCAAGATTTTAAAGGTTTTACCTTAAAGGATTTCATCACGCAAGACATGACGCGACATCTAGTGACCAATTCCAGAACAATTTAGAGTTTCTCTCCATAAAATCTATATGTCCACAAAAAAAAAATCAAATGGCTATCTGTATGGCTCTAACCAAGAGAAGTATTAATTAATGCCAACTATAATAAACAATACATTAAAGTGATTAATTTTTCTTTTTTAATTTTACTCTAATTTCCTCTGCATATTCAGAATGCAAAATTTGGTATTTTAACAGGAAAAATCTAAAATTTTAAACACATTTTTTGAATAGTTTTAAGAAATAAATGCTTAAAAAACAGGACTATTTATTTCTCGAGAACAATATTTACATTTCAATACAACATTTTCAACTACTTTTAAACTAAATAAACGCATATAATCTATTTCGTCCAGATACTATATAAGAAAAAAAAATTGAAATTAATTTTTAACAATTTAGATGTACTGAATGCCATGATTTGAAAACGCCTTTGCAAATTTCTGTCTTTTATCTTCTTTGCATTTTGTTCTTAATCAGATGTTATTGATGCTCAAAGGGCTTAAGCTCAAAACACTCCTATTGAACTCAGATTCGAGGAGGGTTTCTCAGATCAAGTCTTCAAGCTTAGGCCAACCCGAAAATGAGTGCGAGCTCACCTGTATGTTTCAATCAGACATATGTATTTGTATATACATTTGCATATTCCCTACAATAATGGAAGAAACACTTTCAGTTTTTGAATTGAATTATTTTGTAGCTTTAAAAGTGAAATTTAAAGCTTTCAGAAGTTTCAGAGACATAACAATAAATTACGAATGAAAGCAAGTATTTTTGAGCACCCTATAGCAGAATATCAAACAATAAGTTTGTATCGATTACTTAAGTTGTTATTTTTAATAACAGCATAAAATATCGTAAACCTAGCATACATATTTATGAAGATATGGACATTTTTATAAAAAAAAAAAAAAACTGTTTTGTTTAACGTTTTATTGCTTTAACTTAAAAAATATTCAATGAAATTAAACAAAATTTTTGAAGCAATTCAAAAATTAATTCCAAAATTATCGTTTTAAAAATATTCGTAAAAACTGCGCAAGATATGAGCATTTAAAGTAGTTCTTTCATTATACGCACGCACAGAAAAAAAAAAAAAATTTTCCTTTATAATATTGTAGTGAACAATATTTAAAAATTAATTAAAAAAGTTAAATTTGAAAATCTTAAAAATTTAAAAAGTTTCAAGCAATTTTCAGTAAGCTTTTTTACTTTTTAAAAGAAAGCTCAAAATGATCAGGGGTTTTCTACAAATTTTACTTTGTATCATAAGACAAAATTTAATAACAAATGAAAATATCTTACAATAATCACCTGAAAAGCAAAATGTAATGGTATAAGGAAAGAAAACATACATTTTCGGGGGATGATCCCCTACAATGCCGGTCTCATTCTTAATAAATCTTGTTTAACAGTACAAAATAAAATTTGTGGAAACCCCGTATTGTTTTGAACTTTCTTTTAAAAAGTGCAAAAACTACTTAGAAAAGTGTTTGTAACTTTTTAAATTTGTAAACCATTTAATAGAAACAAATTCATAATTTTGGAGTTGTTGGGAGCACTAGTTATATACTTAAAATTTTAATTCAACTTAAACATTCTTTCAAAAAATACAAATATTTTGAAATTACTAATTTCTCCAGTGTTTAAAAGCAGTAAAATATTTATCTAAAATATGCATATCAAAATGCTACATGATCCAATATAAATTGTTCAACGATAATTAAGAAAAGATATGTTTCTATTCAAAATGTAGTGGATTGTGGTTGACAAAGAGATTTAAAAAAATAATAATAATAGATAACTTCAAGGTGATGAAATGAAGATAAGTCAAAGAAACTTTTATCAGAAAAAATCTTTATAGTTATGTTTCAATTCAGTAAAATTTCCTCTAACATTATGTTCGAGTTAAAAAAAATATTTTAATGGTAATTTTTAAAAAAAAAATTTTTGTATTTAAGCAAAATAAAATTTAAGATGTTAAAAATAAAATTAAACATTGAGGACGAAGGTTAAAATTTCACACAGGACTAATGAGGGAAAACTAAGTTAGAAAAAAAACTTTTTTTTCTTTTTTGGCAGAATAATTGTTTATACACGTGTTTCAATGTAATGAAATATCCAAATAGAACTAAAGAAATAGGAAAAATGTTCAAGATGACGCTCAAGGAAGACGAAAAAATGAAGCGGAGGTAATATATTTCACACAAAAAAGTAATGATAAAATAAAAATTGAGGAAGGAAATATAAGGCAGAAAGATTTTCATCAGCATAAATTTTCATACGTCTGTTTAAATATAGTAAAAAATTCTGTAAATCTACAAAAATCAACACATTCAAGATGTTGAAAAAAGATAATTATATTTTCTGTGAAAAACAATAAGTAATTTAAAGCAAAATATTTAATGCAACTGAGGTAATAAAAAAACCCATAAAATTATTTAAAAATCAGATAATGTGACATTTAATTTTTAGACCCTTCAGCACATTAAAAAAAAGCAACTTACGTTTATTTAAAATGTACTTTAAAGCAATTTAAATTAACTGTAAATGTTGTAATTAATTTAGCTTTAAATGTATTGTAAATTTCGGCCTTAAAACATTTTATTATAAGTTTAACATTTTATTATGCAATAAAATGTCCTCAAATGAAGTGTGATTGTAATAAGTACACTATAATACCATTAAATTTCATTTCATTATAATCATTACTTTTTTTTTGTAATTGATTTCAAATAGAGTTCAATGCCACTTTTCTTTTTGTATTCTTAAGCTTATTTTTAAGATAATAAAGCTCAAAAAGTTTACAACTCAAAAATTTTTAAAATCAATTTCAAAATAGAAAACTCTCAACTAATTTTGAAATTTTCCAGAATTAAAAAATAGCTCCAAATTGTTTACTATATATGACTGGTTATTATCCAAGCAAGCAATAATGCAAGCAAAAAAAAAATTTTTTTTTTTGAAAGAGATTTTTTTAGAAAATTTCTTCAATCTCATGAAACTTTTTAAAATGTGTAAAAACCAAAAGACTAAGTGCAGGAGTTCTTTTTGAAAATACATGAGAAAATATCTAAAACAAACAATTGATAACTTTATTTATTGAATTTTATGTACAAATGAATAAAATGTTGAGCCTCTCAACATACTAAAACACATAAATGACTTTAATTTGATAAACCTAAAGAGTTCAGAACTGACTTTTTATATTCACTGAGAGTTTCCTCAGTTTCACCTTTGTTGAGTAGTTCAGTGACAGCTTTACCAAAAGATGTCACTTTTTCAGAATTTTTTGTTTCTTCTACAATGTTATCCTAAAATTAAATATCAAAAATATATTAAAAATTATATTTTGTACGAGTAAATAGAAATTCTACAGCTTACTGGGAAAGTATAAATTTGCAGCATCTGCGTATTATTAATAGAGTTAAAAAATAATGTGATTAGAGTTTGAGAAATAGTGACACTTAAAAGATCTGATTATTATGGACAACTTAAGTTTTAAAATAGTTTTTTTTTGGTTATGAATATATTCAACTGACCTCAAACACACAAGGTGTGATAGAAAAATTATGAAATATTTATTTTACAAAGCCTGGATGGATCACAGTGTGCTTGGACTAGTTTGGTTAAAGGGAATTAACTCTCCATTTCATAGTACACTTTGAATGTGAATGACACACTTTAGAAGTGCTTGAGTGTGAAATGTTACACTCAATATCTTTGAAATTGAAGAAAGAAAAAGGGCAGTTCTCAAATGATGGGAGCGTTACTTTAAGATCTGACAAATATTAAGTTTAAATATAATCGACAGTTTGCAAGTTTTTAATTTAAATTTATAATTAAAAAGTTAATTATAGAATTAAAAAGAAAGTATTGCATTATTGCAAAATTTTTCTATAAACACCCAAAAACAATATTTTTTTCTTTTTAAAAAAACTAACTAAGACAACATAATACATAAAAAATATAAATGTCTTTTTTTAATTAAATTTTAACAGTTTAAAAATAAAAATAACAACACAATGTGGTATCCAAATTACCAGGTCGTAAAAAAATATTTAAAACAGAAAAACCTGCTTATAATAATACCCTTTCAATAATACAAAAATAAATAAATAAATACTAAAAAATACTTTTTGATTAATTTTAAATGTCACCCAAAAACATTTTTAACATTACACCAATATAGAGTATATGTTATTGTGATTTTTTTGGGGGTGGATTTTAGGATTTTGTTTCAATAGAAAAAAATAAGAATTAAATTGAGAAAAAAATTTGAATTAAATTTAGCATAAATTATAAATTTTTTGGACAAACATTTATGTCTCTGTCAAACAAGAAAAAAAAACATGATGGTCCCTATAAATTAGTTTGAAACTTTTAATAGTTTTAGCAGTAGATTAAAAATTATTTAATAATTTTAAAATTAAAATAAAATAGACTTACATTATCTGATTTAGATTCTATGAGTGCTATTGTTTTAGACATTTTATTTTCAATACGGCTGTTCTCAAAGAAAAATTTTTCCATGTCAGCCTCTGTCTTTTTGTGTTCCCACGGCTCTGTTACCTGCATTAGAAATCAATATCAACTAAATGTAAAATGCATAATTTTAAATACAGTTAAATCTTTCAAGCATTAGCCTTCAAGTTAAATTTCAACAGTTTTTGTTGGACCAAAGCAATTTTCTTAAAGTTCAAACAAAAAATAAAAACTTTACAATTTCAAACAATTCAGCATTTTAATCAATCAAACTAATTCATTATAAAGTAAACTTACCCAAGATTCATGATGCAAAGCAGTCAATAGATACATTAAATAATCATAATTTTGTTTTCTCAGTGGACATCTAAAAAAAATGAAACTCAGATTGTTATATAAGTAATGTTTGAAAAAATTAACAATTATACAAAACTTAGTCCCCCCCCAAAAAAAAAGTATTAGATAATTAGATAGCATTAGAAGTAATAATTACTGGATGGAAACCTGAAATTATTGTAGTAAGAAGAAAAAGTACCTTTCTTGGCTAAAAATTTAAGAGTGTTTTTCAAAGCTATGTCGTTTGAGAAAAGAAAAAGACAGTTTAAGTAAAAATATTTTAAACTCAAAAACTTTAATTTTAAAATATACATACTATGCTCTTAAAAAGAATTGCACAGTCTTTTAAAGAGACGAAAAGCTGAAGCATTTAAAAAAAAAACAAACTATACATTAAACTTGTTTAAAATGCCAGTTTTGGAAGCTTTTTCTACAAAAGCTACCCGTGGAAGCTTTTTCTTTCGCATAGCTTTTTCTATACAAAAATTATTAAAATCAATAAATCTCTTTTTTTTGTAGGCTTTTAAAAGCGCACAGCATGAAAGTAACTTTTTACATATTAAGAGATTACACCACAAACTTTTTTTAAGTTCACAATACTGCATTTTTTTTTTTTTTTTTCTGTTAACAATTTCATGCCAAATTCATAATTAGTGTAGTGGATGGGGCTAAAAGTGGGAAAAATGTAAACAACCAAGAACAAATGTTACAAACTCATAATAAAGTAGTAAAATAATGCTTAAAAAGAGTTATTTTGTATAACATCAGAGCCTTCAAAAGGAGCCTTAATCTGATTGAGCAGCAGTTTCACATTTAGAGGGACAACATTTAATCCTTTAAGCACCAAAAGAATAAACAAGTTTCTGTTGAATATTTCCTCTTTACAACTCTCCAAACAAAATAATTGAGAGAAACCAATTTGTTATGCAGATAAACTACTAAATTGAATAGTAAGAAACTCAGGATCAAGCAGTATAAGTGTTTAGAAATAAAATTATAACATTAATCCCAAAATGTATTAATTTTAACCATCCAAGCATTAAATAATTATGCTATAATATTCTATACATCTTTTCTTGATTAAGGAAGAAAATCATATTAAACAAGAAAATCTGGTTCAAAACGTTGAAAGAAACTTCAAGATTTTCAAAAATATAATTACAATATTCATTCCTGCTCTTATGAATTTGAAGATCAAGATGAAGATCTCTTTTTCAGAAATTATAATAATTTATTTTTGACAATATGCTGCTGTGTCACAAAATGGACAAACGTGGGAGGATGTTTCTTATCCGCATGCCATTCCTTATCATTATCTAATTCAAAGATGAAAATTGGACAACCATGTGAAAAATAAAGCAAGTTGAAATGTGTAACAACAATGACTTTTTTTCCCTTTGTAAATCAGTTTTGTTTGTACTATTTTATTTATTTTGAGTTATTTTATTTCTTTCTCAAGCATATTTTTAGGGTACAGCATTGTCCTCAATGTTTTGTTACTATGTTTGTAAACAAAAACTGAGACAGGAAGAGGAATCATAAAGTTTGTGACAAAACTAAAAGAATAATATCAATAAGTGACATGGGAGGAAGGTCTGGTTATGTCTTATCTGATGTTAATACAGAGTTCTTCAAATAGTGACGCTTGGTTTTTGAGCTAAAATATGTTTCAGTTTCTTAATATTTTTCATAATGGTTTCCTGTGTACAGCTGTTTTAATATTTTTTAAGTATTGTTTTAATAAACTGACATTTTTTTAAATTTGACATTAGTCTTCATTTAAACCAGCACAAGAACAATTGTGGGTTTTTAGAGTTAACAAAATGCATCTCAATATGAGTAAATCTGCTAGTATCAGATATTTGATGCATTTTGAAACAGCATATTTTCATTAATTTTACAACTTTTAAATTCATTCTAAATAACAAAATAAATTATTTAAAAAAAACAGTTGTCAGAAAATAATAAGAAAAAACATCAAATAAGGGACTTATTATGAAACGAAGTCACAAGTGAAAGCAAAAAAGCTAAATCTCATAGAGGTTGTATATCGTTGGTGACTATTTAAATCTGGGCACTGTTCTGAATATCAAGACCATGACTGAAAAGTTACATCAGAAATATACCTAGGCCACCTGACCTTGAAGTTCAGAACTTCGAACCTCCAAGTCCAATCTACAAACTGCAGAATTTAGGAAGATGGTCTGTGTTTGGGACTTAGCCCCATAATGATTATGCTTAGTGTTTAAATAAGTAAGGAAAAGTATGTGCGTAACTCTTTGTTTAAATGTTACATTTGGGATGAAAACTAAAAAGCAGTGTTTTTGCGGAGTCCATTTTCATAAACGAGCATTTCAAGTAGCGTCGAACTTTTGTAAACACACATTTCAAGCTGTGACCATTTTTGTAAACATGCATTTTGATCTTTGCCCATTTTCTTAAATGTGCATTTTGAGCTGTATCCATTTTTGTAACATGCATTTTCAGCAGCGTGAAAACTCACAGAAAATATGCATGTATATCACATGTTTTGGGATAATAATCTCAAAATTAATATAAAAATATGACTTCTTAAATTTTCTGCTGTTAAAATAAATTTCCAAACTAATCA
This sequence comes from Parasteatoda tepidariorum, assembly GCF_043381705.1. Classification (NCBI taxonomy): domain Eukaryota; kingdom Metazoa; phylum Arthropoda; class Arachnida; order Araneae; family Theridiidae; genus Parasteatoda; species Parasteatoda tepidariorum. The sequence goes on along the minus strand of NC_092206.1, from coordinate 77,370,163 downwards.
GAAAAATGTGTTACTTCATTGTTTTGCAACAAGCTTTTCAATACAAGCAAAATGTAATTTTTATACAAAAATTATTCATTTAATTAATCATTTACATAACTAACCAATTGAAAACAGCTACAAAGATAACTCTTTCCTACGTTAACCTATGGAGAATGATATGAGAACATCTTATATGTTTCTTTATTGACCATATTACTAAATTTAATGGTGTAAATATTTAATTTTTAATGTTACATTTTTAATGTTTAATTTTTATGTGCCTACATTTAATGTTTTTTTTAAAATTATTATAATAAATTTGAAATTCTAACTAATATTAACTAGAATAAATTATTAATTAGAAATATTAATCAGATATTTAATAAATAAGGAAAATTTGTTAATATAATTTTCTACAGGTTAGAGTTTTGCAGAATTCTTGAGAAATTGAATAAAATCAAATTTATAATATTACCTGCTAGCAGTAATAACCAGCTCATCAGTACCTTTTTTGTAACGATTGCTCCCAGCGAGTCTAAGTAGTTTATCACGAGCATGATAATCAAAATTCAAACTACTTAACTTTATCTGAAATATAAAAATATGTAAGAAATTCATTTATTTCTGCACAAATAAATTTTTTAGGGAATTTTAATGAAACTGCTTTAATTACTTTATATAATATATTTGGTTAAATATTCAAGGTGTTTTCGAATGAAAAGTCAAAAGAAAAACAATAAGATGTGATGTTAAACAGATGAACATAAACCCCCATAGCGATTCTAATATACTTTTCTTTATATAAGCCTTAAAGTTGAAAATATATTAAAAAATCATGAAATATGGACATTCTTTACACATTAAGATACTAATTTTTTAAAGTATATTTTCATGATATATCAAATAAATAATAATTGTTGACAACGATAAGCACTGACTTCTATAACGTAGTGATCATAAAATACCACAAAGATTAATGAGTAAGGTATTATCACAATAACAATCAACAACAATAAAATCACTACACCCTTGTCTCTACTATAGTGATTCACAATTTAAAAGTATTGTTAAATTAACTCAAGTTTGTATGTAGCCAATTCCTTAGGTAACATATAATAACAAGTGCATTGACAGTGTAAGTATACAAATTATTCTATATTTGATACTTACTCACTATTTTTTAAAATGTGTAACTTGCATATGAAAAATTAATTTTTTTAAACTAATTTGGTGAATGAAAATGTTTAATGTTAATAAAATTAAAAAATATATCCTAATACATTGAGTTATTTTTGGACAATACATTGTGAAATTAAAATTTCAAAATTTAAATTACTAAGCACTAATTAGTATGAGTCACTAATGAGAAATTTTAAACACAGAAAATCTTATTAGTTTTTCATAATACATTTAAGAGCATTGTGTTTTGAAAAATATAAATGGGAATCAAAATTATACACCTTTCACATTTACACATCTGTACATAAAACAAGACATAGCTGTTTTCTGGAAATTTTAACAATAACAGATCAAAGGCCAGTCTTTTTAAAAAAATTTATCCTCCATTTAAAATTAAATGAAGTACTAAGTTGAGCAATACACTGAAATACAAAGAAAATAAAGGCAATAGATAAGCTATAAATGCCTAATATCACAAAATGCAATGCAAAAAAAAAAGGTAAGTAGACAGGCACTTAAATGATTTCTGTACAAATAACTTTGTACAGAAATCACACTGAATGTTTATAAAGAAGAATGACATCTTGTGAAGCACAAAAACAGCAATCTGGTTCCATTTCAATTTTGAAGCAAATGAATAATAATATTCGATTCATAATTTCTCAAAATTTTGGGGCCATTCCCAATGCCACGGGTCAAACTGATATGCCTGAATTGCACTAACCAGAATATTAATCACAAATTTTATATTTATTGAGTAAATTACAAAAATGCATAAAATATTATTTTTATGAAGAAAAAAAATGGAAAAAAAACTTTTTTGACCTACTACTGCTTAAACCTAATTGAAAAGTTTTAATCTTTCATGCACAGTAATACTTTCACGGATTTGGAGTACACACAATTAACGTCATAACATACAACTCAAAATATTTGAAATACAAAATTAAATAACATCATACAGTTAGCGTAACAGCTCTTGAACGCTCATCACGAATTGTTGGACTTGCATGGCAGTAATCGGAAGTAATAATCTCAACTGGAAAATGCTTTTCGCAATCTTCATCAGTTTCCAATCCTTTAGGCCATTCAGTGCAAAATTCTAACAACAAAAAAAGAAAACAAAAAAAAGCAAAGTTAAAAATAGAAATGGAATAGAATGCAAAAAAAAAATTTTTTTTTTCAAAATATAATTTATATTCTTAGTTATTTAGTGAAAAATACTTCAAAAAAGTAACATAAAACAAATACAGTAACAAAACGTAAGAAATATTCTAAAATATTAGCTATACAATTTTTAATCTCTTAAGCCTTTCTTTACAAAAATTTCTCAAAATGTTCAGAAGTTCACAATATATATCTAAAAAAGGAAGAAAAAAAAGTTTAAAATAAACTTTTGCAGAAAAATATATATTTCCTTAAAAAACTAATATTAGTGCAATCAAAATACACTGCTCAGAAAAATTAGAGGAGCCATGCGCTCCCCTAATTTTTTTGAGCAGTGTATATATATATATAAATTAGGGGGGCACACGGCTCCCCTAATTTTTTTGAGCAGTGTAGTTATTTTTATGGCTTTTAAAAGTCAAATATTACTTAAACTTCACTTAAAACCCTGACATGTACTAGTGTCATAATTTCATTGAAAACTTTCACACAGTTTTTTGAAGTTGATTGCAGATGATAAAACATTTAAAAAATTTGTAAAGTTTTAAAAAATCAGCATTTGTGAAATATGTTTTCACTTCTCAATAAAACAATTAATGTAGTTTTTTTTTTTATGAGTTAAAATTTTTTATACTAACTTTTAATTTGAATTTAACAAAAGGCTGAATTTAATAAGTCTCTTGACCCTTTCAGTAAATATGGGTCTTTAAAAGTACAGAATTAAAATACTTAGCTATGGTTTTACACCTATTTATATACTACTTACTTTTGATAGCAGCACAGTGTCTTTTCACAGCAGGAGGTGTTAAATGCAAAAAGTTAGGTATTTTCATCAATTCTGCATTTGCATATTTTCCAGGAGGTGCACGCTTTTGATCATACCCTTGATAAACTGGTAAAGGCACAGCTGAAGGTCTGAAAGTTTTAGCTGCAGGCCAGACACTAGGCCAATCCTGATCAATTGGCATCCTTTTTTCTCGAGGAGGTAAAACCTGAATTATAATTATTAAATATCATTTTGTGTGCTTATAATGACCTAACACCTAATGTTTAAAAGATTTTAAAAAAATTAAATTTAAAAAAAATTATCATTACTGACACATTATATTAAGCAATAAATTTATTTCAGAGAGAAAAGTATCTTCAAGCCTAAAATGCAAAAGTAGATATTTACACAATAAAGTTACACTGCTAAATTTAAATTTAGCAGTGTAATTAACAGTTACCTGACAGCTACTTGACAAATTAACACAGGGTGCATAGCTATATTATTCAACAAAAAACAAGTACCTTTTAAGCACTCAAAAAATTTTTTCAAGCACTTTAAAAAATATTATAATTAGACAGGGTTGGGAAGTTTTTGACAATTGACAGTCTTATCTTATTTTAACCGTCATGTCAAAAAAACAAAACATTTGCATTGTTTTTGACAATTGTCGAAAATCATGAATTTTGAACCATGTAAAACGAATGGCGTTTTCATAATCTACAGACTCACAATACGAAGAAATAAATTGGGGTTGAATTAATTGTGAAAACGTTGAATAGAACAATGTGAACTGCGTCTTTTTGCATAATTCGTAAGAAAATCAACATGGTAAAGGAAAAATCTCATTCTAAAAATGGGAAAATTAAGCACTTTTCAAAAACACACAATGAAAAGAACACCTTTAACAGCTTTTAAAAAACGAAAATTGAAAATAAGCACCTTTAAGCACTTTTTAAAAACGCTATGCACCCTGTTAACAGTTATCTGAATAATAATTATTACATATCATTTTGTGTGTTTACAATGTCTCAACACCTAATGTTTAAAAGATTAAAAAAAATTAAATTTAAAAAAAAAACCATCGCTACTAACACAATATATATTATGCAATAAATTTATTTCAGAGAGAAAAGTATCTTTACGCCTAAAGTGTAAAAGTAGATATTCACGCAATAGAGTTACACTGCTAAATTTAAATTTCCATAATGTACTTTACGTGTGATTATGTATCTTTTCAGATACTGCTAATTAAATAGAGCAGAATATATTGACATCACATAACATGAGATACAAGATGAAAACATAACACATATCCCGATATAAAGTTACAATTAACATATCAGTTTACAGTTAATTATAGCTGATGCCACATCTCTCCCGTTAAAGTTTAATTACTCTATACGCTCTCATAGTTCTCCCAAAGCATCTAACAATTTTTGGAGATTTATCCTTCTTCTGAGTCAAGACTGTTGGATCCCACTCTATCTCATTCCTCGTAAGCTATTTCATATAATATATATTATTATATAAAGTATAACAATATTATTATTTAATTTCATACAGGAGCCATTGTCATGGCGATGTAAATTCACAATATCAAATGCCAGTCAAAACTTACTTAATTAATTTTTGTTTTCATTTACAGCTGCCACAATGTGTGGCTATGTATCTTTGTAGATAATGCTAATTAAATAAAACCAGCATGTACTAACATCACGTCTGAACATTTAATGACACCTTCAATGAGTTACAAGATGAAAACTTTAAACAGATTCCAATTTAAAGTCACAGTTAACATATTTCAGTTCACAGTTAATCATAGCTAATGCCACACTTTATAGATGGTTAATGTACACAAGTTAAACTAAAATAAACTTTTAAAAAAAGAACAATTAAATTTATTAGTTAACTGACTAATTGGTCAAGTAAACACTTACAAATCTATGGTTTACATAAAAAAAAATAATAATGTCAGATAATTTACACTTTTCTGAGAAAATTTTTTCATTTTTTTTAAAAATTTATTTAAGGGTTTTGTAAAGAATCAGTAAGCATAAAAACAATCTATAAATACAAAAAGGTAAATAGGTACAAGTATCTATACACATAAAGAATTTGTGCAATAAACATTACTTGAGCATCTCGAAAAAATCGTTTTTCAGTCCTCTTTGCCGCTTTCTTCATAGGGTATAGCTCCAAAACTCGAAATTCTTCGTCTGAAATGCAGATGCACAAATGAAACAATTTCCAATAACTTTTTAATTAAAAACAGATTAAAAGCTTTACAAATATAATGGAGGATTTTGATATCAGGACCTGTGCCAAAATAATTGCCAAACGTTTGTAACTTGCAGAGAGTAGCCCACAAGAAACCAATATATATATATCACGAATGGGGACCAACTAGAAGAGTATAACTTGCAGCAACCACAGATAAGCTTCTACTTATTTTCCTTTTTTTTTAATTTTTGAAGCCAAAAAATTTCTTTGGCACTTTGGTGATTGTAGTTGGTACCGATGTAGTAATATCTTTAAAGGTATTAATGCTTCATTAATAAATTTTTGAAGACAATGGAAACTAAAATATTGTTAACCAAAGGTAGTTCCTGATCAAAAAATGCCAACATCTTTTTTACAACTGCAAACTACAACTTAAACAAGGTAAAATTTTAATTTTAGTTAAAACTTAGTGACTTATGGGATGAGTTTTATGCAACCCTCTTTCACAAAAACTTTAAAATATTTCAGATTTTTAGTAATCACAAATTACGTCTGACTCAGGGTAATTCTTGACTACTTCTGGGATATTTACTAAGAGCCTAATTTATTTTTAGTGAAGAGAAATTTTAAAACATCCATCCTGAAGAGACATCCATAAGACACGGTGAGGTAGCAGGTAGGATAATTAAATTGGGGGGGGGGGGAACTAATTTTGCAATGAGTCAAAGGATGACTCGAGTCTTTTATATTTTTTCAATCCCTTTTATAGGATTCAATATCATAAGTTCATAGGAATAGAATACAAAATGATTCATAAGAATTTATTAACCTGTTTGAATATTAGTTTCACTTGAAAATTCTCGATGTTTCATAAAATTTGCCGAATAATATTTAATAAAAAGTAAATTTATTCGAGATTTGCTCAAATTCACGACACCGGCCATGTTTGTTTTGGTAAATAATAAATATACTAATCGATTGCCACCCTATATATTGTAAGATCTACTACCCAAAAATAAAATCATTTGAAGAAATATTGCTTATCTGAATGCTACCAAAACCTTCTTTTCAATATATTATTCACAATGAAATGCTACTTCACATTGGATTCCAAAAAATTTAAAGCTTTATTTTGAGTTCATAATTACTGCTATAAAACTTTAACTTTCATTTTAACCTTTGGAAGGGCATAAGCTGTTGCTATAGTAACTGTAATTGTTGTGATTGATTGATCTTTTGTTACATTTCCTATTTTATTAATTTTTTAAATCTTGTAGTTTTACTTAATTTTTAGAAGAAATGTTGTTGTGTTTAAATAATAACATCACTGCTGATTTTTGTTTTAAAAATCAGACAGTTTTGATAATCAGGTTTATATCTTTTTTATTCTATTTTTATACTATTTGCGAAATCGAGTTCTTGCATATATTATATTAATTGTATATAATTCCTAGATATTTTGTGGATTAGAGAGCAATGCCAAGCACTTGTGAATACATTTGACTCATTTATTTATGACTCATTATTTGACTCATTGATTAACACTTTAATATGATTTTAAAATTTTATAGATTTTTGACCTATCTATAATTAATTATTTAGAACTATGATTATGCATTGTAATTTTAACTATATTAATATGATAATTTTATGTAAAATAATAAATTCCAGATTTCTGTGGGCCAAGTTTTATGTTTTATTTTGATAATAGTGAAAAAAGTTTTAAATTTGAATGATCTTTTAAATTAGAATTGAAACACATTTATGAAAAGTGTCCCGTCTATTTTTCTATTTCATAAAAGATAGTAGAAAATATTTTTCTATTTCATAAGAGATAGTAGAAAAATAGTTATCAGAGTTTGATCTTTATTTAAGGAAACAATTAAAATAGTTGTTTATATCTTATTTATATGTACATTCAATATCTTATTTAACATTATTTAACTCCTTGTAAAATTTTTTCCTTGTTTTATATAGATATTGATTTTTTTTAATGTTATTAGCAATTTAAATTAGCAGCTTGCTGACTTTAATTTGAATAATCAATGCCTAAATTTTGTATTTTAAGAAATATATGGTTTAAATGTGGCTTTTGATATGATAATGCACCTCTATTTATTCATATTCTCTTTTTCACATAGTATAATTGATTTCAATTATCAAGAAAAAAAGCATAAAATAAATTTGATCAGGAATTACCCCAGGTCACCCTAATTCATTTATTGTGTTTTCCATTAATTGATATCTGTAATATTTATATATCCTTTTTTGTTTTTAATTTAGGTTTACTGCTACTTTATGATTGTGCTAAAATGTTGAAAGAAAAAAGAAACAATATTGGTGCAACGTTTCTTATCCCTCTCCTGATTTTTCAGCAATATTTTAAACTATGGTAACTTCTCTCATTAGTACCTAACCATCTATTTCAGAAAATAGAATAATTCTATTTAGTCAATGTGAGATAATTGAAAAGCTTTAATTGATTTTTTTTAAAAATTATTTTATCACTTTATATGTTTACTTTGATCTACTTGTCATATTTCTCTATAAGGTTAAACTACATACAATAGTGGATCAAGCTTTAAAAAAATATGCAAATTTCTTAAATATCTAAAAAAATTATTAAATTTTAAAACCATCAATATTTTTTTTCTGGTGGATATTATTGAAATTAATAACTAATTCTCAAACAATGTAGCAATTAAATAATTCTTAAAATATTAAAAAGTTATGTGTAACAAATACTTTTTATTTTTGTAAAATTGTTGATTTTCTTTCCATTGATATTTGCATCATTTTCATGAGGAGCAGAAAGTGCAGTGCCTTAAGATGGACAAAGTTTAATATAACAGTCAATGATTAACTTCAACAAATATAGAACATTAGAAATGACATTAGACTGTTTAATGTGACAACAAAGTTTTTGAAGAGCAACATGAATAAATTCAAGAGATATATCTCTTATTGTATAGAGAAGCTCATATTTGGTTTTAGAATATTTATTTTTTAATTTCATGTTTCATAATTTATTTTATGTATTACTTAAGTTTTGTCTCTTATAATATTTATAGATAAGATGACTGAAAATCGAATGGAGTTGTTCATTGAAACACTTACGGGAAGTGCTTTTGAACTAAGTTGTTCACCATTGGAAACAATTGTATCAATAAAAGCAAAAATCCAATATTCTGAAGGTAGGTTTTATTATTTTGCGTAAGAATTTTTAAATTTTTTTTTAAAATCTTGAAAATTTCCATTATAAATTTTAATAATTTTAAAATTCTAATTTAAATGCAGTCACATTTTGGTAGCAGAAGTGTTTAGTTCTCATAAAATAACCTGGATTTTTTCAGCATTTGCTATGCTGATAATAGAAAAAAACTTCATTAAGCTGAATAGATTTTTTTTGATTTTTCAGCAATATTTTATTATTTACAAAATATTTTAGATTGCCAAAATAATATTGAATTGTGCAGTTATTTGATAAAAATCAGCAGTATGAAAATGGGAAAGAAGAAATATTAGATATGTTTATCAAAGTGAAAGATGACAAAACAGAAATTTCTGTAAATCATGAAATCTATTGAAAAAACGTTGTTTGAAGTAAATCTATGTTATACAACTTTTAAAGTATAATTTCAATTCTTCTTCTTCCGAAGTGTTAAGTCTTCAGAATTAAAATACTTGATTTTTGATATTCGAAATTTTCAATAACACAAAATTTTAGCATGTTCCTTTCAGATTATAATATCAAATTTTAATTGCATTTATTTTTAAAAATATATTTTATTTATTAAATATTTTATTACAATTGAAACAACTATTACGAATTATATATTTTATTATTTTAGGTATACCCGTATCTCAACAACATTTGATTTGGAAATCACAAGAGCTAAATGATGATTTATGCCTTCAAGATTACAGTATAACAGATGGCGCTACTTTAAAACTTGTTTTGGGCATGAGAGGGGGTCCTATAAATACTCGTCAAGGTTCGGTTAATTTGAATGTGTATTGTATAATCTGTATTAAATTTATTTTATTTGTATAGTTACCTGTACTGTAATATAATTTTAATAATTATTTTTATTTTAATGAGAAGAGCATTGTTTCAATATTGCTAATTTTTTTTCAAAGTTGAAATATTGTGTCGTAAAATTTGTTTAAATCTATTTTTTTAAAAAGTTCCTTTCTTACTAACTAAATATTTTTTTAAGGTAATTTTCTATATTAGCTATTACAAATGGTTTTTTTTAAATATTTTCTTAGAATATTTTTTGTTAATTAAAAAAATTTATTTATTGATAATGAAAAGGTTTATTCAAACTAAGAAATTCAATCTACTTTTAGCAATTTTCTATCACAATTACATTTTGTTATGTTATATCACTGTTTATTTAAGATGTGCCATTCAGAAATAACTATTTAGTTTTGTTTCAGTAAATAAAAACTAAAATAATTAAATTTCAAGTAATTGTGTTGATTGGTTATATTGGTTTTAATTGTTTAGTTTCAGATACAAAGAAGTTAAAAGATTTAGCAGAATATGTTGAAAGGAGCAGGTATAAGATTTCAGTATTTAATTAATAATTTCCTTAACTGTAATGACTAATATCTATATTGAAATTATATTATTTACATTTTTATACTTAGTTGTCCATTTTAATTTTATTTGTATCGATTTATTTCTCTCTATAAGATTTTAATTATCTTGAAAGTTATTTCAGGTTACTTTTAATGAATTCTACAAATCTTGATTGATTCTCATTAATATTTTTATATCGTATTGTTAAGTAATTGTTTTTGATAATAAATGATGAAAATTTATAGATTTGTTAAGATTTGAAGCATTTATTCAAAAATTTGAAAGCGGACAATTTGACCTTTTGTCATTTTTCTTATGTTATATTAAGTATTGATTTTCAAAATTTCATGTTAATTTACATCGTTATGTTTAGTTCATTACTGAAATGAGTTCAAAATTGATTGATAAAAAAGTTATCTAATTTTTAAAAAAAATTCATGATGATTGACAGATTTTAAGCCAAAATTTTATTTCCTATGCTGTTGTTTCTTTTTTAGAAAAATTTTAAATGGCACTTATGTTTTGTGCTGTTTTAAGATTCACATTATGTTACATGCATTTTAAAATTAGTTCTACAATTAAAAATTTAACCGAAAAATATAGGATTATTATTTTTTTTGTTAAAAAAATTTGTGCAATTATATGCTTGAACTCTTAAAATCTAATTGTAACTGAATTGATTTTCTTTTTTCTGTGGTTAAAATTATTGACTGAAATAACTGAACATAAATGATTTTTTACTTAGTTTAAATAATTGTTGATTGTATTTGATGTAACTTGATGATTTGATGCTGCATATTATATTTGTTTCGTCCATTAAGTATTCACAATTACTTTACTACTTTATTGTCTACCCCTATAGTAATTTATAGTTATCTTTAATCTGAAACTTAATTGAAAGGCCATTAAAACAGTTTGAAATTTTTACTCTTTTAAGGGGTTACAGTACCTTTGCAACAATTTTTTTAAATAAAGGTATAATCATTCATTTTGAGGATGCTTATTTAACTTATAATCAATAATTTATCTTCAAAAAACAATTAAACTGTTTGAATTTTTTAAAATTTTAAAAAAAGTTGAAAAAATTCAAAATTTTTAAATCCCTGAGGCTTTTTTATTTTAACTTATTTTTCAAAAATTTTTTTTTCTTAGTGCTTACAATATTCTTCTTAACAATTTTGTGCATTCATTTATTGATATATCAATTAGAGTATTTTTTATAAAATATTTTGTAAAAAAGTAGAAAAAAAAGGGGAAAAATTCCTGTTAGGTATATATAACATGCTGTAAAAATTGTAATACCTTATAAAATGCTTATTCCATGCACAGTTTAAATAAGTGTATTATACTTAAGATAAAAAAGTTTACTTCAAAGCTTTATCTTAAATAGAAAAAATTCCTTAGGGATTTAATCAAGATCAAAACACAAAATTATGATTTATGAGAAAAAGCCGTTTAAAGTTTGTCTGCAGAGCAAGATTCTGTATTAGGACAATCAAAAATCATTCATAACTTTTTCAAAAATGTAGATAGAGACATTGTTTTTTTTTTCAGTGCATTTGAAATAGTTTGAAGTTTTATTATAAGCAATAAAAAAAAATTGGTATTTTTGTCATTTTTTGGGTACTGTGACCCCTTAAAAATAATGGCAGATTTACAAATGAGGGAATTGTTATGTGCAACAGTTTAATAGTTGGTCAAAGGGTTTGCATTTTAAATTGAATGTTTGTTGAAAACAATTATAAAAATAAGTTCAGTAAAAAATACTGGAAAAAAGTAATACATTTCAGACATGAGGGAGAAAATTTACATTGTAAATTTGATATGGATTTTAAAAATTAGTTATTTATTCTTTCTTAATCATGTACTGGTTTATGATTTTTTAAAATAATTAATCGGTGTATTTTGAAAATCAATGAATTATATGGCAACAGAGTTTTATAATTCATGGCTATAACTTTTTATTTTATTTTATAACCAGTGTTGAACATCCAACCAATTCTGAATTTAAGACTATCAGTGTTATGTGCAACCCTTCTGTGTTATGTGCAACCCTTCTGTGTTATGTGCAACCCTCTGTAACCTTGTAATTCTGAACCCAACTCAGAAGGCAAGGAAACTCCTAGATCAATCATTAGGAAAAATTATTCTTTGAGGAAGACCTTTTGATGTAACTAGCCAGCATTTGCCCTACATAGGGAGGAAAACCTCCCACTGTTAGTTGTCTACTACTGAGGATATTTTATGTCAGCACTGTGATCGATGCGAGCCGGTAGCAGAATTCGTATCAACCAGCCACTGCTATGATTCAAACCTGGGGCATCCCCTGGGCCATCGCGGCTCCATGGTTATAACTTGAAATAAAAAAGTTCACATTTTTTTTTAATATTTGACAAAGTTACATATAACATTAATAATTAACAATTATAACATTTGCTTGAATACTGATCAATATATTTTGGTGAATATAATTCTGAATTCATTGTTCTTTTGTCATCTTGACATGTTGATCTTCAAGGAAAAACATAAATTTTTAACAAATAGTCAATCTATGTTGGCTTTTACATTAACAAAATGAAAACAAATGCACTAATTATAAATGAAAAACGTGCAAAATCGAAAGTAAAACTAAATAAATTATGTACATTCCTCTAACTATTTTGGCTTAATTTTTATTAAAAATGGGAAAAATACTGATGATATTAAACATCACGTCATCAGAGCACAGACATGTTTAAAAGAAATTACACATATTTTGGAGTTTAAGTTATGACAAAGAGACACAGTATACAAATCCACAGTACTTGCTACTCTTTTATATGATGAGATCTAGAAACAAACAGAAGAAGCAGAGAATCAAGTGTTGGTGACCTTTCAAAATAAGTGCATGAGGTATATATTTGAAATATTTCGGCTTGAGAAAATATCCAACTTAATTTTTTTTTTTAAAGATATTAAAACCTTAAATATGAAATTTTGAAGTGCTGATGAAGCATGTTGCTCTATCTTTATTACAAATGCCCACTACCCTCCAATAAGATACCATATGATGCACCTACTTGAGCTCCCAAAGGAAAAAGACCAAAAGGGATGCCCAAACTGACTTACAAAAGAATGATTTTGAATGAGTTGCAGCAGGTTGGTTTTTCTGGGCAGTACGAAGCAAGTTTTGTAGCAAGGATAGGGGGAACTAATAAAATAAATTCTGAACCTGCCTGAGGGTATGAAGAGGTTAAGTAAGTGTTAGTCCTGAATTCAATTTAATATAAGTACTCCTTTAACCACTTTGTATCATATTTATAGAAAAAAAGTCATTCAATCTAACTAGACGCTTCTCTTACCAATTTTTTTGAAGAAATAAAAATACAACAAATCACCATATTTTTTTTTATTTCATTAATAAATACAAGNGTTCTAAGTCGAAATTTTAAAGTTTTCTTATTTGTAAAAAATATTTAATTTACCATCAGTTTACTATCCCAGATTAATGAAAAAAGTTAAATATTAGTCTTTGTATATGTTCATATTTTCATAATCTGAAAAATCACCTGCATTACTTTTACTTTCACTCGCAAACGCCATTTTTTACTCTTTTTTCTATGTAAATTCATCAACCATTGTATATACAATTACACAAAACACGTCTGCAGTCCCACAAGCAGCAAAACTCCGAAAATAAATTGGATAACTTCCAATCACCGCAGATTATCATTATTTTTTGCTTTGCTTCCAGCCGAGTAAAAACGTGATAAAACAAAATGTATTGACGAATTCTGATATGCCCAAGTTTCATCGGGATAATAAATATTTGCAATATATACGTACCCCAGTTAACTCGGGATAATCAGGGAAGCAGTTAAAAGGTTTTACAAATATAGTCAATTAATTTTTTACCTTGCATTAGCCCATTATTGTAAAAATATACATTGTTTTTACAGAACTATGCATTATTAAAAATTCATACAATTTTGTAAAATATTTAATTAATTTTCTATGAAGAATGAAAATTTTAGTTTTACACACTTCTATCTGAATTAAAACTAAAAATGATAAGAACCATCATGGTAAATTTTTTTTATTGAAATTATATATTTACTTTCTTAGAATACTCATGTTCAAAATTTTTTGTAGTGAAGCTGGTAGTTCAAATGGAAGACCTTTAACTGTTCTAGTGTTTCATGATGGTGATAAAGTTCACATGTATACTCTTTTGGAAAGAGGTGATTGTACTGTATCTCCCCTCTCAGGCACTGTCAGGTACCTGCAACAATTCAAAATCTTCTTGAAAAGCTTTATTACTAGAAAATAATTTTGTTTATGTTTTTCTTCATACTCAAACTTATCATTAAATAATCGCATGAGAGTGTTCATTTGATTTCAATTAAGTTTGATTAATTCAAATTGAAATCGCGGATTTCTGCAAACGTTTTATTCCTGGTTTGATTTTATTCTTTAGAAATAAATGTAATTGTCAACATAAAAATTCAAAATAAGAAACATCATAAATGTACATTGCAATGAAACTGAAAATTTAACTCATTATTTTTTCATGTTTTCAACTTTACCATATCATGTGATCAAATCGTGTGATTACTATATCATCTGAATTCTTTTTAATATATCGTTTGATATAAATGATTTTTTAACTTTTCAAATCATATAAATGAATAATGAGTTTAAGCATATGAAAATAAATAAAAGAAAATAGCTTATATTGTCTTAAAATATTACTGATTCAAAATTTCTTGACATTACTATGTAGTAGCCTTGTTGTAAATTCTTATTTCTGAATTTAACATTTCGGCAGCAAAAGATGTCTTTTCTGTTTAAAAAAATTTTACTGTAGAGATTAACTGAACAGATTGCTTAGATAACTTAATCATTAAATTATTTAAAACAAAGAAAAAGAAATAAACATGATAGGAAAATGAGAAATAATACAACGGAGAAACTGGAAGTTTAAAGTTAGTACATATAAATTAGGTAAAACAAGTATATTTAGTTCAAAAACTATTTTTGGTCATCAAAGCAGTTTTTATTTGCCTCCTGAAATGTTACATTTAATAAATTAAATAATAATAATATTCATAATTTTTTTAAAAGATTACTTTTATTTATATATTTAAGTTTATAATTTTATAATATAATTGTTTCCAAAGATTGTTTATAAAATAGTTCATTGTTTATATTTATGTAGTGTTATCACCTATTTTTAATTGAAATTGATTTTGCATATCATTAAACTAAAAATTATCTTTTACTGTAAACATATTGTAAGAATATTTTTTGAAACTGTTTTTATTATTGATCTACAGTGAGACATCATCAATAGCTTCTATTAAACACATTGAAGAATTAGATCAAGAAATAGTGAAAGAAAATGAAATTACCCGAGATAAAATAGCGCAACTACAAGAACAGTTAAAAGCTTTAAGCATCAATAGGGTAATTATTATTTTGCAATTCTTTAAAACATATTTAATTTTTAAAATTGTGGCTTGTAATTTATTAAATTATTCTATAGCCTTATATATATTTCATAAAAGGTTCATCATGTATTGAAGAAGCTGTGATTATGCAATAACCACGATATAATTGAGAAATAATATCTCATTTTATTTTTGTACTCAAATTTATAAAAATATAACAAATTGTCCTTCCACTTCATTTTTTTCAAGGAGGCAAAAGCAGTGAGATGTACTTGAAAATGAAACATAACAGAATAATAAAAATGTTTCGGGTTTGCTTGAAATGAACCAAGAAAATCGTCAGTTGTTGCCAAATGGTGATGAAATAGCTATTTGCAGTTCGAAATTGGCAATTAATTTTGAATTTTAAATAGAATTATTAGCCAAAAATGGAAATCTTAAATTATAGTGGGTGAGAAATGATTGTTTGATGTTCTGTGGTGATGTTCAGTTCATCACCACACACATTAAGATAAGAATAAAAATGAATAACAATTTAAAATAATATACTCTTAAGTAAGAGAACAAGATCATTAGAATGATCACTAATTGCAAGGTGTTAAAACTATTTATTTAATATAGATCATTTAAGATATTTAGAGTTACAAATTTTGTTCCAGGAAGGCATTCACTCCAATTAATAATAGGTACATAAAAAAAATTAACATGAAATTATACATTATGAAGCTGCACTGCTAATATATAAAATAAATAAAAAAATAATTAAGGGGTGATAGAAAATTTTATAATATAACTTAGCTGTTGAGGATCCTCATATTTTTTGTCTTAACCTCAGCTCTCCAAAACCATGTGTCCTTCCTTTTTCTCTCACCTCCTCTAACCAAGCCCCCAAAGCATACTCAACTCTTATTGGTTGTTACCACCATCACAAAATAAGTAGGGCTATACTTGCTATTTCTTTTTTTTAAATTTTGGCTAAATTATTTAAGGGCAGGTGAAAACTTATGAAAGAGAAACTAAAACTTTAAAGTAATTATAGCAGTGCAGCAAAGATAAAAGTAACAAAACATCATAAAAGCAATACCACATATATATAAAAGTAACAAAACATCATAATAGCAATACCACAGTTCTCGATTAAATAAGTTACAAATGAAATGTAAAATTAAATGGGTGAGGTATTAAAATGTAATATTAAGGCCCGTTGAAAATAGAAATCTTTTAGGTGAAAGTGAATTAAATGAATAAATATGTCTGAATATTATTTCAATATAACAATATTTATTTTACAATACTTAATAATGCCAAAATATGTAAGACTTTTCTATTAATTATTAGTTTACTTAAGGTAAAATTATATAAATTTGCTTTGTTTTGTTATTTTATGTATCCAGCAAAATTCATTCTGCAATAATTATAGTGTTACTTATATTTGAAAGGTTTTAACATGCAACAAATGTGTATTAACTGTCCAAGCATTGAGCCTCTAGGTGAAACTGTTCTGAAATTTCCCCGCTGTACCATAATTTCCTTCTGGACAACATTGAAAAAAACATTTTTGAAAGCCATTGGCTAATAGTTGAAAAAAAACAGGACTAATGCTCAGAGGGTTAAATGTTTTTTTAGATTTAACAAAAAATATAAAGTTATCACAGTCAATTTTATTGAACTGTTTTTGTATTTTTCAGTCGAAAAAAGATCGAAATTCATCTGCTCATCCAAAAAACAACTCTGTTAGAAGAAAGCCGACATCTAAAAATCAGAATAGTTTCCATTTACCGCCTCTAGAAAGAATTGATGCTTTTGATTCCAAATCAAAACAGTATTCATCCAAAGATGCTCAATCTGGCCTTCCATTCTATTCTCTTGATTTGGATACTAAGACAAGTTCTGTCAGCCACAACGTCATAAATGAAACTAGCAAGTGCCCTCCAAAAACCACCAGTCAAGATTCACACGCTGCCTTAAATCTCATTTCAAACAGTGTTTCTACTTACATCCTATCATCTCCAGATAAGTCATCATTAGGGTTGAAGAATAGCTCAAGTTTTCTGCCTTATATAACATCAGGTCTCCCATCTTCTGTAAAAGACACTGTCCCACGCGTGCCTTCTCAGCCAACACGCCTTGTCGCCATCAACATGAGCCGCTGTTCCAGCCAAGATTCAATCATCAAGTATGACTTCTCTAGAGCAAAGAAAACGCACAAAAGATATCCACTGACCAGTGATGATGCAGTATCTTCCCAAAAGTTTCTTGATCTAGATTCCTGGCTGAAGAACAGGCCCAAAACCACCCCCGAGAAATCGAGTCGTGTAGACTACGGTGAGAAGCAGCCATTTCAAAGTAAACTCCATCAGAGCAAAAGAAAGTGGAAAAACAGTATTAAAAACTCTGTATTTGTAGGAATGAGCTCAAGTAGTAAACCTAGCATGCTAATGCAAATGCTAGATGGTCACAGTGATGTGTCATATGACTTGGGATCTCCAGTTGCTGGCAAAGAAACGAAACCTGGTATTTTAGACAAATCAGGCATTAGGTCACTTGTGGCTTCTAGCATAAGAGGTTAGTGGTGAAAGTTTTTTATTTAAAAAAAATGTAGTTTTGCAATTTGGATGTTTTTAATTTTTATACAAATTTTTTCAGCTTTTAAAGAAAATTCGCCTGACACTTCTCCAATAGAAAACAAAGCAAATTTAATATCTATTGTAAGTTTTAATTTCCTTTATTTCAGTTAATTATTAGTAAGTTTATGCATTGTTACTAACAATTACTAACTGCTTCCTTTTATTACAAAAATAAATAAATAATGAAATTTAAAAAAACTTTGCTTTTTTTTATTCAACTAAAAAACTTGTTCTCAAAATTGTAAAGGGTACCCCACTTATTGTTTTAGTTAACAGTACCAAAAATTCTCATGACTTTAATTTCAAACACCATCAATTTGTTCTCTTCCAATTAGTGAGAGCCCAGCATTCACTGCCATATGTTAATACTGATCGTAAAAGGTTTTTATAGATATTTATTTTTGTAATTTGACGGAGAAGTCGACTTTTCAATTCTTTAGGCAGCCTGGTATCGCCCTTGTCATTAAAGCTAATCGCACTAGATGGTTAGAACACCTCTACAAATATCCTAACCATCTAATGGGATATACTAAAAACCTTTGAATGACAACAAACCAACCAAGAAAGTGACTTTTTTTAAATCAGATGGAGCCCATAAGAAAGGCTGACTACCCATTTGGTGGCTAGATAGCATTGAAAAGGCTCCCAAGTGATCGCTGCTGGAAGATGTATGACAATGGTGACTAACAGGGCAAGATAGCAAAAACTTATTGAAACGGCCTTGGCCAGTCCCGGGCTGTAGTACCAAAGAAGAGGAAAAACTTTTTCAAGAATAATGCCTGTCAACTCATTTCATTTTTTGGTTCTTAATCAAAAATTTTTAAAATTACTCACATATTTTTTATATACCCTATTCTACAATATACCATTCTAATATTTCTTTTAAGATTTTACTTAACTAATTTTTTAACAGTAATTTTTTTTATATTTATTCCTTTTATACTTGAAGTTAATTTTTGGATTAGAAATCTAATTAATTTTTTTAGGATTTAAATTTTTTTTTAGTTTTAATTTCAAAAGAATTTGCGTTGCCCCCTTTTTTTTTCTGTGACTTCCTGTGACCAACACATTCACTATTAAATCTTATATTTCATAAATTATAAATTAGCACAATTTTATTTGTGATTTTTCTTAGCAGGAAGGACAAAATATTTTGAAAATTTTTGTTTATTCCTATTTAGGCAAAGAATTTTAAGATATCTCCCAAGTCAACTGAAGAAATAAAAAGACCTAGCTCAGGAAAAAAATTACCTCTAATTAAAACCAAAAAAAAGTCCTACAAAAGATGCACTACTTGTTCAAAGAAGACAGGTCTTGCTACAAGTTACACTTGCAGGTAAGCTTAATTTGTGTATGCATTGTTCAATCTATAAATAAAAAAAATTATGTTAAAAATAACTAACTCTTGCAAAAGCTTCTAAAAATTAAGTACTTTTAGAGAATTAAATTAATTGTAAAAAATTAATATAAATACTTCTATATAAATGAAAAAGTGCATGAATGTATGGAAAATAGTAATGTAAGACTCAATAGTAATGTAAGACTCAGTAGTTCACTATTGCGGGGAAAAAAACGAGAAAAAAATCTCTTTATAACTTTTATTCTTTATTTTATTTTTATTATTTATTTATTTTTATTCTAATGGCAGGCGCTTTTTATTTTAATAGTAATGTAAGACTCAGTAGTTTATGGTCGCGACAAAATCGAAAACAAAAATCTATTTATAACTCTTTATTTTATTTTTTATTAGTTTTTTTTTTATTCTAATGGCAGGTGTTGAAATTTTATGTCCTTTGCCTTAGGAAGATGCCGGAAGTATTACTCATTTAACGTTACCCAGTAGGCACCTGTGAACCTAAGTCATGGAGGAGATCAACATTCGAACACACTGCCACATATACCCGTTTATAGGGTGAGCCATATTCACACATCACACAATGGAGAACAACACACAGAAAGAAACATCCATACCCTGAGCGGGATTCGAACCCACAGCCATTGGCTTCGCAGTCAGGCAGGCTAACCGCTCGACCGTCTGGCCGGCCTTTATTCTTTATTTCTTAACACAAAAATTTTTCAATTGCATGGTTATACTAATTCTCACATTCTTTTTTGGCTATGTTATCTTCCGATAAATTACAGAACTAAACAATAAGACTTAAACCTCTTCATTACCTTGATCCACATATGTGGACCTTCACTTCTAAAAGTACGCTGTAAGAAAATTTATAGTTTTATATTCACTGAAACATTCATGGATATTTAAGCTTTCTGAAGATTCCGTAATAGATGCAAAAAGTGTAAATTATTTGGGTAGTATTCCACATAAACAGAAGTGATTTTCAAAAAATGACACTGAATCCACATGCTCAAAAGTGTAACTAATTTTAAATATTATATAATTTAGTTATTCTGAAAGGAATATTTTTCTTTTGACTTAGTAGTTTTGACTGTATGAAGCTTTAAAATTTATATTTACTTAATCTTTAAAAATTACACAGTCAAGAGCATGCAGGTCCACATGTGTACCTTGGTATATACAATGAAATTTATGACAGCGTAGTATCCAAGTGAAATCTCATAGTATTACAAGCGTTAAATTTTTGGTTTATTTAACAAAATTTTTATGTGTTTTTAATTTAATTGTTGTCTATTAAGGTTTTTTAATTGTTTTAATTACATACATTTAATAACTTTAACTTTTTGTGTTTTTTCCCATAATTTTGAAATTTTACCTTCAGGAATTAAACTTTTTATATTTAATGTTAGATTGTTTTCAATAATTATTTATTTTGTGTGGTTTGCGTAATTAGAATAGTTTTGAAACTGAGATTTCATGCTGTAATGCACTGGTAAGCATTGGTATTTCTTTTAGTATTGCATCTCATAAAGAATTTTTTAAATAATTATTAAATTTATTCATCATTATTTTTAAATTGACCATAATATAACATTATGCATGATTATCCCTACTTAAGTTGCAATTTAAAATTTAAATTATTTATATTATTTTACTTAGTTAAAACCTGACATTCATGTTAGTGTACCTAATATTATTAGCCCCCTGACTGTATAATTCATATTTTCTTTATCTTATTGTGACTTATGACCGTAAAATAGAAATTTGGAACTGTAAAATATTTTTTTGCTATATTCCTTTATACTTCAGTAGTGAAGAGGTTAAATAATAGATTTCAAGAAACAAAATTAAGCAATAATTCCAAATATTGTCCATAAAAATTAAAAAGAGTTAAGTTTTGATCGAATCTTAAAAAAGGAAAACACCCCATGAGAAAAAGAAATTTCTGTTGCAGTTTTAATTGGGGGAAAAATGCTTCTTTTTTTAAAAATTTATATTTATTTGCATCGTGATCAAATTGTAAAAAACTTAAGATAATTCATGTGGATAAATATAACCTTTTTATTTTGCAAACTAACGCTAGTTTCTTTTTTCTCATCGTACAGGTGTGGCAAAAATTTTTGTGCCAGTCATAGGTATGCAGAAACACACCACTGCACTTACGATTATAAAACTGAAGGCCGGCGATTACTGCAACTAAACAATCCTGTAGTGACTGCTTCAAAATTACCAAAGATTTGATGGATACCCTCGAATAGTTTTAAAATATTGTTGTGTGAGTTATTTGAAAATAAAGTATTTTTGTGAAGAAAAAAAATTTTTACCATTTTTTTTTTATCGTGATATATGAATATATTTATTTGAAGATTTGATTTTTTTATGAATATATTTGCTGCCATGATGAATTGATGAATCAAATTGTTAAAAAATAATTCATAAATTTTCGTCATTGAGTGACAAGAAACAAATTTAATTAATCGAAAACATTGTATTGTATTAGGTAAAAAAAAATAATAAAAATTTAAAGAGCAAAAATGCAAATGATATTTTGAAACTGACAATTACCCTTTCACAAGTTTCAAGTGAATTGCAGAAAATTATGTGAATATATGTATACATAAAATTTTAAGAGCCCTTGCTTTTGATAGTATACTCTGTACTTAGCATGAAAATTTTCGACATATATTTCTTGTAATATATAGGGGTATTTTCCAACAAATTGACGCTCATTTTTAATTATGAAACAAGTTTCAATTGAATTCAAAATTGCAAAAAATTTTGCTAAGTGTTCCTTCGATTAGCATAATATATGCTATGAAATAACAATGTTATAAACGAATCAATTTTTCCTTTAAAATGTTTGATTAAAATTTCTTATTATGTATGCGAATTTTTAAACAAATTGACATTCACTCTTTAATATTAAAATAGGTTTTAAATTTAAATGAATTCCATATTACAAAGTCTAAAATTAAAATTCTCTAAGTATCCTCGTTTAATTTAGCAATATGTATGAGAGGAAATAATCTTGTTTTAGATTAATCAAGTTCGACCTAAAAATTTGCACTAAATATTTCTTGACGTATAAGCGTATTTTCAAACAAATTGAAGCTCACTTTTTAATGTGAAGCAAGCTTCAAATAAATTCTACTTTGCTAAAGTTATAAAAAATTCTTTAAGTGTCTTTCTTTAGAGTAACAATGTACATGCTGTGAAATTTTATAACTGTAGTGGAACAACCTACCCAATTTTGGGTTTACGACTACTAATGTTCCTTAGCCTTATCATTTTGAACCCAATCCAGAAGACAAGGGAACTACTGTATCAAGTATTGGGGGGAAATTTGACTTCGTGGAAGAACTAACCCACATTTGTATTACATGGAGAGGAAAACCTCTCACGGTCAGAATGACAGCAAGGAAACTCTTAACTCATGATCCGCCTACCACTGAGGATATTTCACTTCTGCACTGTGGTCGGTGCGAGCCAGGTGCGGAATTCGTATCAACCAGCCATCCTTGGGATTCGAACTTGGTTCACCTCATTGTAAGACGAACGCTCTATCCCCTAAACTGTCATTCATGCTATGTAATTTTATAACCGTTGTTGAACAGCCGAACCACTTTTGGGTTTACGGCTACTAATGTTCGACTCCATAGCCTTGTAATTTTGAACCAATCCAGAAGACAAAGAAAATCCTGGATCAGTACCCCCAGAAGTATTGATTTGTTATGAAGACATGGAGGACTTTGCGACTCGACAGATTTAACGTACATCAGTCACCATTTACTACACGGAGAGTTTTTGGTCGGCTGGGATCGAACCCACAAACTCTTGGACTTGGGCCCAGTGCCTTACCAATCAGGCTATCCCGGCCTATGCTATGTAATTGGTAAATTTTGAACTAAACAAGTTCTTCCTAAAAAAATTCAATAAATATTTCTTTGCGTATATGATTGTTTTCCTACAAACTGACGCTCACTTTTTTAATATTCCACGTTTCAAAAAATTGGTTCGATTAATATTATAATTAATAAATATTGGTTCGCGCATAACTTTATCTGCGGATAAAGTTACCAGGTCCGCTTTATAAAGTTTATTAAGGTAATAATGAACGTTGTAGCCTATTTTTCAAATATTTAATTAGAGGAAGGAGCAATTTTCTTCGTTTTATCATTAATAATCTTAAATTGGGTTTTATATCCGAAAGTTAAATTCCCAGTTCTTGTGCTATATTTAGTCTAATTAAGAATTCGTTTTTACTGTATAAGTTGAAAATAAATAATATAAATTAGTTAAAATAAGCCGAATTGTGGTTACTTCGGAATGAAAATTTAGAAAAACTGCTATAAACGTTGAAAATGGTTATTAAGGAAACATATTTCTTTATTAAAGAAGATAATTATTTTGATCAGAAACGTGATGAGAAATACTAATGGAGTATTTTGTTGCCCTTTTAATAATTTATTCAATATATTGTAATAAAAAATTTTCATATTTTCTTTTAAAAAATGCCTTTTCTATTTTATTGGCATTTTATTAGAAATAATTTCACAAAGGCAACCAAATTATTAAAAAAGAAAATTATAGATTGTATCTAAATATAATCTGAGGTCACAAAACTCATCACTGGCTATAAAAAGTACTATCGCGTAACCCCTGTAACTTTTTGGTGGAACACCTTTTGGGAACAGTTGTTTTAGACCTCGTACTCTAGGGTGCAGAAGCTGAATGTTCTATTTGGGTGTTCAGCTGTATGTTTCTATAAAAGTATTATCTCGTAAAAGTTATTTATGAACTTATTTGTGTATTTCTTTAAACTTTAGGCTGAAACCAATGCACTATGTTACAATCAAAACATTTCACTTTTAAAACTAAATTTTCTAATTGTCAAATTAAATGCAACATACAATTTTTACATTAGAAGTGATGTGCAATATTTAACTTTAAAACTTAAAATTACTTAATTAGTTTTTGATTCTTGCAGTAAGCATTAGTAGATATCAAACTAAAATATTCAAAATAAAATTAGAATGTAAATAAATATTATAATTTAATTTCACATAAAATAAATATAACTTCATAAATACAACAATATCTAAAGACTGACTCTAACAAGATCATTTCTTTTAAATCGAAATGCTTATTTTTATCTTGATGTCACTAGTTTTAAAGCCAAAAAATATACTTAACAATTTTAAACTTCATATAATTAAATCCAAACTCAATCTT
This sequence comes from Parasteatoda tepidariorum, assembly GCF_043381705.1. Taxonomy (NCBI): domain Eukaryota; kingdom Metazoa; phylum Arthropoda; class Arachnida; order Araneae; family Theridiidae; genus Parasteatoda; species Parasteatoda tepidariorum. The sequence continues at coordinate 77,345,610 of NC_092206.1, read as the reverse complement.
ATTAATATTTATATACATAACTAAATAAAATAGCATAGCTTAAGAACAGTAGCACTTTTCTCTACAATCAGACTCGTTTAACACATATGTTTCATTAAGTATAATAATTTTAAACACTTTCTCAAATTAAACTTTGACTTGTTTAACTTCAATTATAAACTAACTTCTTTACGAGTTCATTTTTTTTCCAAATTAAATTATATATATGAATAAGAAAATAAGACTAAACTCTACAAACATCAATAAGAAAAAAAAAACTTATTTACATACTTTCCCATCAATTAACTTTCGTCTAATTTAAATCAAGAACTAAAGATACACAACTAAGACCATCTGCATTCCTGTTCTTAGCTCCAGCTATATGCTCAATTTTAAAATTAAACGGTTGTAGTGCTAAAACTCAAGTCTGGCATTTGAACTAGTTTAATTTTATAAAGAAAAACTTGATGCTTGATCTTTTGTTTTTCAGTTTATGAACAAATTTTGAAAGAAATAAAAGTAAAAACAATATTAGATGAAAAAGAAATTATTGTGATAATAAAAAATTCCACCCTTCACTATTTGACATTTCATTTGTTGGAAATAATAAATTACTGCACAACCCCTAAATTAATTATATAAAAATCTGATAATGTAATCTTGTTACCAGAGTTTCGTTTTTATTAAATGACCGATTTCTCAAAAAAGTTTGAAACATTGAATTCTGCCCGTAAGGTTATATGCCTGAACTACGTATATATTTGTAATTAGTGAACAATCCCTAAAATTGAACTATCAAATTTTTGTCATTTTCACTAGCAATTTTAATTAAAATCAACAGAATTTTGGTTCGATAATTCAAATCTTCAGATAATTCAAATCGACTGTTCAAAATTTGCAATTGTAGAAAATGTGGTGTTCCGAAAAACGCAAAAATTAGGACTAAAAGCTAAAAAATAAGGCAAACAGGAATATAAGGACAAGGCAAACAGGAATTTATTAGGAATATAAGGACTACTACAAATCCTGCAGTTTGCTTTAAGTTAGATTTCGCTTGGGAAAAAATTGAGTAAGGCTTAAAATTGTTTTAATGAACTTTTCTTAATAAAGAATAGAAGGGATTAAGAGTTTATCCCTCTACATAATGAGCTTCAACATTTCGGACTTTTTTTGTTTTTTATAAAATTAAATCAAAAAATTAAAATTTTAAGAATAAATGTGAAAAAAAAAAATGCCGAACATAAAATTCCGTATCGGTCTAGTAGCAGCAGAAAATACAATTTTCGTTAGAAAGAACAATAAGTGTGTCATGTTAAGTAAAACAAAATTATATTTTATACATTGTTCAAAGTACACAGTAAAATTGATATTTTTTATGTAAATTATCTTGAACATAAATTATTTACCTTTCATGAGATCTCAACATATACCCTATTGAACATCACTTATTAAATAGGGCATGAGCACTTAAGATCATTGCATCATACTTAAAATCACTTACCCTTTAAGATCATTGCATCATAGCACTACTGCGGATCGTAAGGAATAAAATTATTTTTTTGAATCGTAGAATTTCATTCCTATTTTTCAATACATTTTGTATACTTGAAAAGACAATAACACAAGTGGGTTTTAGAAAATGCACATTTAAATTAAGTTCTGTGATGAAAAAAAAATTATTATTAAAATCTCGAAACCAATCAAAACTTATTGAATCCTTTAATAACGGCGACTTACTATTGCCATGTATAAAACAGCCACAGAATTTGAATGTAATATAAGGACTTCGGATATTTTTAAGTGTTAGAAACCACTTTATTTAACATGAAACATGACACAAAACATGATTTATTTTTTTACAAATTTTTCATTTAAATCTAGTTGCTATGATGTTCTATCAAGAGAATGACACATTCAAATAACTTTTTTATTTATGTTTACATACAGTGTGCACATAAATAAGGAATGGTATCATTAATGGCAAACATTTATACAAATGTGTTGAAATTGTTGTGATCATTAATTTATGCTCTAGAATATGCAAATTTCTATATTGCATTTTACAACCAAATTCAAATTTTTATGATAGCAAAAAATATAATTTTAAAATTAACAAGAAATTTCTGTTCTGAATATATAGAGAATAAAATGGACTATTTAATTTACATATATTCATTTCTTTCGTGATTTTGCTCATGCTAATCACCAGGACGTTACAAGTTATATATTAAGGCAAAACTTTAGTGGTTCTTTGACAAGACCCACGACAAATCTATTGTTGCTACAGAAGTCCATATAATACTGTAATCAAAATCAAACAATCAGTTCAATAATTTTCGAAGAAACCACACAGCTTGATCACTGTTGTGATTGAATTAACAGCTTTGAAACCGACAATGCTTAGACAAGAAGAAGAAAAAAAGTTCCAAAGTTGTGCACATTTTACATTAAAATATTAGTTAATGAGAAGCGCTTCCTAAAAGGAGTTCCGTGGAAGAATCACAAGAGTTTCGAGAGTTAAGACTTTTTTTTAAAATCAATAATATTTATATTTAGGTTCAATTGATATTCCTCAATTTAATTTACTATTTAAATTGTTGATAGAAAGTTATTGTATAAATAGGTGAGCCATCGAACGTTAGACACGTCGCAGCCATTCCTCTATCCTCTTCAAAAATTCAATGGAAAAATTCTGATTAAAAATATAGCTTCAAGTTGTACCAAGCAACATATTGGAGTTGCATCTAACTTAGTTTACTCACCATATTTACACCACCTTATTTAAATATATTTGAAGAACTATTATGAAATTAACATAAAAGATCTAAAAGCAATAAAAAGGTTCAGGTTTAACTGAATCTGAAAGAACAGGGTTCTCATCAGCATGAACAAGATTATGCTTAATTAAATAACTTTTTCGAGTAAAACGCATACTACATATACTACAAGAATAACGTTTTTCACCAGTGTGAACAAGATTATGTGCGTTTAAGTTACTTTTAAAAGAAAAACTCATATTACAAATGCTACATGAGTATGGCTTTTCATTGCTATGAACATGATTATGGGCAATTAAATGACTTTTGCGAGAAAAACTCAGATTACATACACTACAAGAATAAGGTTTTATACCGGAATGAACAAGGTTGTGGCGAATTAAATTACTTTTTTTATTAAAACACATGTTGCATGTACTACATAAATAAGGCTTCTCCCCTGTATGAAGACGATTATGTGCATTTAAATGAGTTTTTCGAGTAAAACGCATATTGCATATACTACAAGAATAAGGTTTTTCTCCAGAATGAACAAGATTATGTACATTTAAATGACTTTTTTGAGAAAAAGACATATTACATACACTACAAGAAAAAGGCTTTTCTCCAGAATGAACACGGTAATGCTTAGTCAGATAATGTTTTTGAGAAAATCGCATATTACATACACTACAAGAATAAGGCCTTTCACCAGAATGGACACGATTATGCTTAGTTAGATAGCTTTTTTGAGAAAAACTCATATTACATGCGCTACAAGAATAAGGTTTTTCCTCAGAGTGAACGAAGTAGTGTCTAGTTAAATTACGCTTAAAAGCAAAACTTTTATTACATATGGTACAAGAATAAGGTTTTTCATTAGTATGAACAATACAGTGTTTAAGCAATTTAGTACCTGTTGAAAATTTCTTGTTACAAATCGTACAAGAAAGGGGTTTTTCATCAGCATGGATATTGTAGTGTTCATTTAAATCACTGTCTTCTAAAAAACTCTTATTGCATATGTTACAAGAATATTTTTTACCAGCATGCACAAGGTTGTGGTTAGTTAAAGTGCGTTTATTCGCAAAACTCTTTTTACATATAACACAAGAATATGGTTTTTCACCCGTATGAACACGGCAGTGAGCAGTTAAAGTACAATTTGTCGAAAAACTCTTATGACATATATTACAAGTAAATTTCTTTTTACCAGTGTGAACAAGACAGTGCTTAGCCAAATAATCTTTTCGAGAAAAACTTTTATCACATACATCACAAGAATAAGGTTTTACGCCAGTATGTACAAAACTATGTCTAATTAAACGTTCTTTATGTGAAAAACTTTTACTACATATATCACAACAATAAAGATTTCTGGGTTGAACGAGATCATGAGTAGTTACATGATCTTTTGGAAAAACACTCTCATTATAACAATAAGTTATTGCTTTAGTATCAACTGTGTTCTGGATTTCAGAAAGTTCGTTTGTATAAGTTGCATCAGACATGTTAAAGGCACACAGATTTTTTAATAACCAAGAATCAATTTGAGATAAGAAAAAATCTCCCTTTTTCTAGAAAAGTAGACAAAACTAAGGTCTTAAACACACTTCAGTTTTATGAAATATCCTTCATTATTTCATTGCGCATTTTTTACATGCATGAACTAAACTTTATAATGCATATATTCTTTTCAGTTCCTTCCATTAACCAGCATAGTATCCAAAAATTTGTGATTACCTAAAAAGAAAGAAAAACACATAATTAAAATAATAAATGCACAGTACAAAAGTAAAGAATGTCTTGTATATTTTGCACATTTTACAGGCATGATGTGCTAGCAAAAAAAGGAAGAAAAGAGGAAATCTGCGTGAAATAATAGAGTAATCAATCCCGAGACTGTGTTATGGAGATTTGTTCTAACAATGTTTAAATTTTTTCTTATAAGAGTCACTTATACAAATATGAATAAAATATTAGAGAAAGAATTTAAGTTTGCAAGCTTTACACAGGAAAAGAGTTCCATGCTATAATTTTAGATGCATACATTTTACTATATTTATACCATATGTATAAACATAGAATATAAAAATAACTTAGTACATAATTTAATTTTAAAAAGACTTACAAAGCAAGATGCATATGGATGGTGTTTTCTACACTAGGGAACGTTACAGCTCCATACCGCCTATTCTTCTGGGTTATTGTTTCTGCTGTACTTTAAAGCCATTTGACTCACAGTGTGATCATTGTGTTTTGAGATTCTTGCAAACGTGGCATTTGATTACTTATTACTTGTGTTTACAACAACAATACTTGTGTTTACAATAAACGTGCTAACACTAACGTAAGATGGTGCACAGCTTGCAACAAGAACAAACAGTAACAAGCAAATGGAAAGAGGCCAAATCAGGATGGCCAAAAAAGCAAGTTATTCAAAATCTAGCAACCATGCACCTTCTTTTAACAATATATCTATAAGAACTTTAAAAAAAAACTAACCACCTAATAAACCACAATATATCTATATATACAGGGATGAGATTAGCCGAAAGGCAAAAAAGCTGAATTTCCACAATAGCAAATTTTACGCAAGCGCAACCCTTTAATAATAAATTCCAGACAGTTTAAGGTAATAAATAATGTGTTGACATACAATTGTGTACTAATCTATTATTATATAAATGATTACATTGATACTTAACATTTAGTGAAAATAAAAATTACCAATTGAAAAAATAAAGCTGGAAATTATATTTTTCCTCAGTTCACATAAGAGACAATTATTACTTGAAAAACTACCTGGTTTAGCAAATTAAAACTACTGAGAATATACATTAATATTTCATTTCTTTTAATAA
>NC_092206.1:77336420-77339142 GCF_043381705.1 Parasteatoda tepidariorum | reverse complement strand
GATATTAGCAGATTCCAGGCTTGGGACCTCTAAAAGGCTTGTCAGAAGCAGCGTCGTTTGAACTACAAAAATCGGATCTATCTGGAGGGCGGGTAAAAAATTAGGAAAATCTTATCTGCTGCGAGTAAAAGGGGAGAAAATAGTTAAAATAAGTAAAAATGAGAAAGGATTGGCAGCTATGTAGTTTGAATTTTCTGTTTCTCTTTGAAAATCGGTGCATTTTCTGAAAAAGCGGAATATTTATAAAAAAAAGTGAAATTTTTAGAAAAATCTGAATTTTTGATAAAAAAGCTGAAATTCAAGAGATAAAAGTGAAAAAAGCGGAAATCCGCTAAAAAGCGGAAAAATCTCATCCCTGTATATATCTAAAATAAATTTTCACTTCAAATTCACCAGAATTACCTAATACCATTAATATTTTATGAAATACGGCAGATTTGAGCTCTGAAATTATCTAATTTACTTCTTTTATTGAAAACAAAATTATCCGTTTGAAAATATCGCCTCGCAGAATAAGCTGTAGTAAGCAGTTGCAAACTTTCTAACCGAAACTAGAGCAGGTATTGAGCTCAAGGTTGTTATTGTTTACATTTATAGTGAAAACACCATCCATATGAAGTACGATTCAGTTGGCAAAACTTAAAAATTTAGTGATTGATCATATAATAGCTGTTTTGTTTTGCCGGAAAAATGATATGTATATTTGAACAACGAATCATCACTAAAATTTCATATGAAATATAGAAAAAATGTTATTGAAACATCAGAATAAGTGCCTGGCGACAAATATTTATCAAGTACGAGTCTTTCTTCTTCGTATATTGTTCAAATTAAAATTCAACGATTTGAAAGATGCATCTTACTCGCTAGCGTTAAATTATTTGCCAAATCGGAGAGCGAAAATTTTAAGCCTTGAACTAAACCAGACAATTTCATCCAATTTTGGGTAACATAACACCCCAAATAAAAAATCTTTTTGCAAAAATTCAGTAACATTCTGCGACAATGTCGCCGCAATTCTGGCTTCTCACCCCATGAAAATTTCTTGCATCGGTATAAAGCTATTTAGCACTACAACACCAAATACAATAAAGATTATTATAAATATATTAGAATGTATACTTTTAACAAGCAACTTTTTAATTTTTTTCTCAGAATTAACGAGGAAACTAATCTCAGAATTGTGTTATAATAAAAGACAAATTCCCACACAATCAGTTGTTTAAAAATTCTTATGGTACAAGAAAACTGCAAAATATATTTTAGTATTATTTAAAAATATTTGATAACAGGTGCATCCTTCACAGAAAGAGGGAATGCCAGCCAGACAGGACTTGTCCTTATTTTGCATTATACAACCTAAAAAACCTTAGCTAATTTAATAACTACATCATCTAGAGTAGCAAATAAAGCAAAGCAGGAAAAAAATATTGATTACTTCCTAAAAAATAAGTCTGAATGATAATAATGATTCGTTACCTTAGATTTTTAAGCTAACTTGGTCAAACCTTCCTAATTTATATCAGAAGTAATTAAACAAAAATACATGTCCTAACCAAAATTTAATTTTTTTTCATTATTTATTTCATCAAGCCTTGAACAAATAGCATCATTAGTTTAACACGAGAAGGGGAAACCATAATGAAAACATGAACCTCTTCAGTGGATTTTATTGCTTGTTGATTTTATTTTTGCTTGGATGATGACATCAGACGGGCGTTTTTGGAGCACTATATTGCAATGCGCTTATAGCTCGCTTCTTCAAGTACATTAGAAAGGTACTTTACGTCACACTAGAGCTGCGCAATGGGCTAGAGACGAATGACTGCTAGCAGAACAACACGATCATCAGTTGCACTGGAGGTTTCCTCAGTGTAGCAAGTAACGTTCCAACCAAATTGTGGCCTACTAAATGCTTAAAAAAAAAAAAAAAAAAAAAAATTGATATTCTTTCTTCTTCAAACAAAAACAGAATGGATTATCTTTACAAAAAAAAATAGTGCGTAGAGTCCCTTCGCGCGGAAGAAGTTAAACTTCGCAAAATGCGACGTTAATTGTAGAAGAATCGGCAGTCGTAGAAGGATCACTAGTTCTATTCAACGACTCTTTTTCCTGCTCCGCTCGCTTCCGTGCTCTGTAATCACGGTAATATTGTGCATTTTTCCCTCGTGGACCTCCCCAAGTAGCACCGAATATTAGCTAACATCAGAAAATCGGTAAAATCTAACGTTATCTTGCACAACTTCTAATATTTAGAAAGAAAAAAAGGTCGCTGTTTGCTCAGCATGATATAATATTAGATTCCATGCAAACTAATATTATCTAGCGTTCGCCATAATATTCTTTTGCGTTAGTTTTGATGCTATATAATATTAGATTTTGTATTTTCTGATATTATTCTGCTTTTTATTTTTTTGGAGTAAGCAAGAGGAAGATATGGATGGTAGTAGAATAATTCGACTAACTTCTTCTTCTTCTTCTTCTTGCTTGAGCTTGTCAGATATGTGGCACCTCTGCACATGTTGCATTTTGTACCATACTCCAAGCCCAATTTTTCCTAGTTCCATTGTCTCGGGTCGCCTACTTTATTAATATAGTCTAACAGTCCCTTAATGGAATTAAGGTGAAGCTCTTTAGGATATGGATTACCTAAGGTAGTGAGGCGCGTAAGGGCGAGGGCATCACATTCGTAAAGGATGTGATGTGCTGATTCTACCTCTTC
>NC_092206.1:77293998-77335920 GCF_043381705.1 Parasteatoda tepidariorum | reverse complement strand
GCGTACTCGAGCGTTGCTATCGCGAATAGATCTTCTAAATTTATGACAACAGTCAATAATTGAGAAAATGAACACCACATGATAATAAATAAACAATTTGTTTTTATTTCTTGATATTGATTAATTTCTTGATATTGATTGCTTTTTCTTTGAAAATTTCTTGATTAAATTTTTTTTTTGCACTTGTTTTTTACTATATTTAAGAAACTATATTGTGTGAAACGAAGTCAATGATTAGAAGGCACACCTTTCTGCAGATATTAGCTGGTTTGCTGAATAACTTCTTTCTAAAGACTTAATTTTAAAACCTGATATTATTTATAAGAGTTTCAGTCACACTAAATATTTTCTAAACAATATTATATTTAAGAAACTATTGAACAAACAGTTTCTATGGGTCAATAATTTAATCAGTCAAAAAAATCCAATGCAATAACTAAATTAGGAAAATATTAAAGGAGTTATCAAATACCCGAGTATTCAAAATACTTTAAAAAAATTTATTTAAGATTTCCAAACACTCGATTTATACATCTGAGAATGTTCAGGGCTTTTTTTTAATCTTTAAATTGTTTCAACTTGTTCAAAAATTTAAAAAAAATTGATGCAATTGACTTACATAAAGACTAAAAGAAATTGAATAAATTTGCAATACAAGATCGTAAACTTAACATCTTGTGATAATATATGTTGTGATGTCAACCGACGTCACCTTCCGTCATCACTACGAGTCAACGACGACAGCCTGTAGTTTCTGAATAGCGGCGCTGCCTTACCTTTCCAGAGAGTATATATACCCATTCCTAATAGATGTTCATCGCTAACCTTGTTACGTGCTGTAAGCATGTTATTGTGATGTTATGCTTTATTGTTTTATTAAACTTATACCTTTGTTATTATGTGTCTTAAGTGGATACCACCAAGAACATCTCACAATACAATACGTGGCGACGAGAAGGGATCGTATTCCACTGATCCTATTTCACGAAAATTGGAATTCGACCGCACGGCATGACGAAGTTCAACTGCAATTGGATTTTTTGTGAAGATGCAATTGGATATCAACTGGATTTCTGTGGAGAAGATTGCCCGCCATGAGTTGTTCATGAGATTCAATACCGGTATTATTTAATACTTCCGGTAGGTGTTTTAAATGTTTAATTCCGTTTTTCTATTTGCGATATTTTCGTCAGGCTTAAGTTAAATTTCGCACTAAGATGGCGACGGTAGGCTCTATTCAGGAATTTGACACTTCAAATCCAAATTCATTCGAGTTATATGCTAATCAAATTACTTACTTTTTGGAAGCTAATTCTATCGAAGATGATAGTAAAAAGCGTGCGACTCTTTTAGCTGTTTGTGGAATTAAAACTTTGTCTATAATTCGGACTTTAATTTCGCCAAAAGAAGTTACAGAATTTAAATTTCAAGAATAAATTAAACTTTTAAAAGAACATTTTTGTCCTAAATCTTCAGAAATATTTCGACGTTTCAAGTTTCATAAAAGATTTCAATCAAAGTTAGAATCTGTGAATGCTTACGTTACTGAGTTAAGAAAGCTGGCCGAAGATTGTAATTTCGGAGAAACTTTGTCAGAACGTTTACGAGATCAATTAGTCTGCGGTATTCGCGATGAAGAGGTTCAAAGAAGATTATTGGCTGAATCCAAATTAACTCTTGAAAATGCCATTTCTGTTGCAGTAGCATCTGAGGTTGCGGCTTCCCAATCAAAGCATATTCATACCCAAAATTCTTCTTATTCTGAGAATTCGGATGTAGTTGATTTTGTACGTGGTAGGATAGGAACAAAAGAAATAATGCGCGATTTAGTAAACAAAATTCTAACGTTTCAGGTTGTAGCAAATCGCAAACTCAAAATTCTAAAGTGTGTTTCGGTTGCGGTGGTAAACATGAACGTTCAACGTGTAAATTCAAAAATGCAATATGCCATTCTTGTGGTCTTAAGGGTCACATTGTAAAAGTTTGTCGGAAGAAAAATAAATTTGAAAAACAGCGTGCAAATGAAATTGAAGTTCAACCGGATTATTTGAATGTTTTAAGTTCTCAATCTCCGAGAAAAACGTTATTGTTGTGGTCGATAAGGAAAAATTAGAAATGGAAATTGATTCGGGTTCATATTATTCGATTATTTCGATTATTTCTTTGCAAACGTTGAATAAAGTTTTCCGTTCTAAGAAACCCGTGATCGAAAAAACTTTAATTAAACTGCGCGACTTTTCTAAAAATGGGATTTCACTAGCTGGCGTATGTAAAGTTCAAGTTGTGCATAACCTTTTCAAATCTAAGTTAGAATTGTTAATTTCAAATAATCCCTGTACGAATATTTTGGGGTATTCTTGGTTTGAACCTTTAGGAATTTCAATAACAGGAGTAAACGAAATTAGAACTGGAATTATCGAAAAAGTTCTTAAAAATTACGATGATATTTTTGATAAAAAATTGGGTTCGTATACGGGTAATCCAGTATCGCTTCCTATAAATTCGGATATGGCGCCTGTTAGATGTAAAGCAAGAAGCGTGCCTTTGGCAATGAGGCCCAAAATTGAAGCCGCCCTAGCAAAACTTCAAAGTGAAGGAGTAATTGAGGAAATTTCAAATCCAAAATGGTCAACACCGGTTGTTCCAGTGATTAAACCGACAGGTGAAGTACGTTTGTGCGGTGATTATAAAATCACGTTAAACAAAGCAATGAACGCACATCCTTATCCAATTCCCGCGGTAAATCAGCTTCTTTCTAATCTTAAAGAAGGAGGTTATTATGCTAAAATAGATTTGGCTCAAGCATATTTACAATTACCGGTTGATGATGCTTCCGCCGAAGCTCAGACTATTATCACGCATAAGGGTGCGTATAAGGTAAAAAGACTTCAATTCGGAATTAACGTAGCCCCAGGAATATTTCAAAATTTAATCGAAGATTTGTTTCGAAATTCACAAGGGGTTGTTCCATATTTTGATGATGTACTCGTCAGAGAAAGTTCGGAAGAAGAGTTAGCCGCTCGTTTGGAACAAGTACTAGATCGTTTGAGAAAAGCGGGACTTAAAGCAAACAGGGAACAAAACGAGCGATTAATCTTCACTTCGGCCGGATCACGTTATTGGTCGAAGATGACATCAGCGTTTGGGGGAATGGACATGCTGTGTACTGCATAGTAAATTGGCGACAGATCTTGATTTGGCTACAGATTTTAAATCTAGTTTTCAAACGCACTCTGTTTACACGTGGTATTAATGTTTCTTGCTGTATCTAAAATGTTTTCTTGTTTTTATTTATTAATGTTTCTTGTTATTATTAATTATAAATCAGGTGATTTGCGAATATTGCGAAAAAATATTTAAATGAAATAAAAATTTATGCGAATCATAAGGCTGACTTAACTGGAAGTTTGAAATGAATTTACTTAATTAACATGTTGTTTGATTATGAAGTTTTTAAAATTATTCATGACACAACTAAATAACGATGTATCAGTAAATTTGAGCTTATATTTATTTCAACTTCGTTACTTTATAACTGTAAAAGATAATTCTCAAGGAAAAGCAACAATAAAAAAACGTATTTGTAATATTGCTATACCATCTTATATTTGCAAAAACATTCATTATTTTTGTTTATCATGTTTTTAGCTTTCATGATTTTCTATCAATTAACACAAAAATATTGTCTGAAATACTGAAGAGGACATTTACCTATCTCTCCCACCCTAACGACGACATATAATATTACGTAAAAATTTACTAGGAGGAAATAAATTCCGAAGCACGTGTGAATGCGAAATTTGTCGCCAAAATCATGCAAACACTAGCCAATGGCCACCATCTCCCTTCCCCCAAACAGTGATGTAATTTTCGATCAATAGCGTGATCCGGCCCAAGTGAGTATTAATCGCTCGTGGAACAAATGCTTATTTGGGGTAACGGAAGTAGATTTTTTGGGCTACCGTATCGATGCAAAGGGAATCCACCCCTCCAAAAGTAAAGTAGAAGCGATTCATGCTTTTCCGGTACCTAAAAATAAAGTTCAGTTACAAGCGTTTTTGGGTTTGATAAACTTTTATAATAGTTTTCTAAAGGGCAAAGCTACTAAAGCTGAAGTATTACATAGACTTCTAAATAGGGATTCAGTGTGGAAATGGTCTGAAGTCCACGATGAAGCTTTTCGATATTTAAAAGAATTGTTAAGTTCCGAAGCGGTTTTGGTTCCGTTCGATGAAAAATTGCCGATAACTTTAGTTTGCGATGCATCTCCGTTTGGCGTAGGAGCTGTCTTAAGTCATGTTCTTGAAAATGGTTGCGAAGCACCAATAGCTTTCGCATCGCGTACGCTCACGTCGACAGAAAGAAATTACGCGCAAATCGACAAAGAGGCGTTGGCAATTGTGTTCGGTATAAAAAAATTTCATCATTTTGTTTATGGACATAAATTCACTATTATAACTGATCATCAGCCTCTGCTAGGAATTTTTTCAAAAAATAAGCCTACTAAAGAAATTTTGTCTCCGCGTATGCTGAGATGGTCTTTAATACTTAATGCATATGAGTATACTCTAATTCATAGACCAGGGAAAAAGATTCAAAACGCAGATTCTTTAAGTAGACTCCCAAAAGAGACTGATAAATTTGAGGTTCCCGCTCCTTTAGAGATATTGTTTACCGAGGACTTACAAGATCCTCCGCTTCAGGCAGCAGAAATAGCAAAATTAACATTGCGTGATCCAATTTTGTCAAGAGTACTAAATTGGGTTTTGAGAGGATGGCCAAATGAAAAACCAGATAAAAAAATTCAGACTTTTTTTTCGAAACGTAACGAACTTTCAACCCATCGAAATTGCTTGTTATGGGTTAATAGAGTAGTTATTCCAGTGTGTGGAAAATCACGTGTTCTCCAGGCTCTGCATCTGGGACACCCAGGGATCGAAAGAATGAAAGCTCTCGCACGTTCATACGTGTGGTGGCCAGGCATGGACCACGACATAGAAGTGCATGTTCAAAGATGCCAGGAATGTCAACAGACACGCCATGCCCCACCTAAAGCTCCAGTGCATCCATGGGAGATTCCAGAGAAACCTTGGTCCCGTCTTCATATAGATTTTGCAGGTCCGTAAGTTGAGACAGGAGCAAGATGCGTATAGAAAAAATGGTGGTTCTCTTCCGAGATCGTTCAGTGTCGACGATCCAGTCTTTGTGAGAAACTATGGACCGGGTCCAAAGTGGTTTTCAGCAACGGTCATTAAACCCACAGGTCCAGTTTCCTACCAAGCTGTGACTACAGGAGGCGAGGTAGTTAAACGTCATGTGGATCAAATGCGGAAGCGTATTCCTGATCCGTTGACTGTTCCGTCCGACCCTAGCGTATCATCTCCACCAGCACCGAGTGTTGAGACTGAAGTACCATCTCCCATTCCTTCCAGTGCTGATTCTCAGAGTGCAGTAGTTGAACCTACAATACCAAATCAAGAGTCTTCTGTTCCAGTTCCAGAACAGACTTCCAGAAACTTGAGGCCCAGACATACCATAGTCAGGCCAAGCAGGTTCAAAGACTTTGTTCTATCCTAGGGCAAAGGGGTGTTGTGATGTCAACCGACGTCACCTTCCGTCATCACTACGAGTCAACGACGACAGCCTGTAGTTTCTGAATAGCGGCGCTGCCTTACCTTTCCAGAGAGTATATATACCCATTTCTAATAGATGTTCATCGCTAACCTTGTTACGTGCTGTAAGCATGTTATTGTTATGTTATGCTTTATTGTTTTATTAAACTTATACCTTTGTTATTATGTGTCTTAATTGGATACCACCAAGAATATCGCACAATACAATAATATACTATGTACTTATATTTATTTCATTAAATGCCCAGACCAATCATATAAGAAATTATCATGATTGATAAGGGTTCAATTTAAAAAAAAATGATATGTTTATAGCTTCGCTAAAGTTAGGTAACTAGGAAAAAAGTTCAGGTTAAGAGTTAAAACTACTATATATACTTACATAAAAAAAAATATCTTAAATAAATAAAAAAAATACTTTTGACTTTTTTTAGTTCAGGTAATATATATATATATATTTTTTTTTGAAGAAAATAAAAGTTTGAATTAAAATTGCAACCATCTACAACCAAAAGGAAAATGTTAAAAAATAAATAAAAGCTAAAAAAGAGTTGTTAAAAACCTCTAGATTGTAAATTAGCTGTCCGGCATTCCCTACACTTTTGTATAATTTAAGGTAAGCTCTATTGCTGAGTAGACAAAGCAAAGTCCATTGTTGTATTTTCAAATTTTTTGTTCCAAAACACGTAAAAGATTTAAAGCGTAAAATGAAATTAATAAAAACTACAAGTGTAAAATATTTCCCCCCCCCTCTATGCCCACTTGGCCACTCTTTCAGGGGCACCATACTAGGTGAGCCATCGTTGTTCCACAGTAAGGGCAGATAGTGCAGAGAATGTAAAAACATCCATGCCTTGCTTGGGATTCGAACTCAGAACCTTTCTAAAGCAAGGCCAGTTCCCTGACCCCTACACAGGCCGTTCGGTCAATTGTAAAATATTACAAACTTGAAAGTGAAGAAATGAAAAAAAACCTAATTGTGACTACAATTAATTTACATTGCTTTAATAATAAAATATAAACGTAAACATTAATATTAAAATATAAACACTCTGTTCCAATTTTAAAATTGAACCAGCTTAAGCTCGTGAATTAAAGAGATTTTTGGTGGCTCTGAGAAATCACACATTTTGCTACGGTAAAAAAAATGTTATGAAATGACTTTTCATTTTCGAGCTGCTGCCATGGGTAAAAATTCTTTCTAAGCGCTGCCCACCGCATATGCACTAAAAACAAAGTTAACCAATGATCTTTGAAAACGCAAAAGCAATATCCAGCGTTGGTTCAGTCAGTATCAATTTAAATTATAATAATGGGAATAGTATCTCGCCATCGCGGTTGAGTAATCCTTGATCTGATATTTTTTGTTTTTGTTTTATGTTTGTTATCGAAATAAGATGCTAAAATGGCCGTTTTGTTGTGTTATAAATGTATTAGAAAAATAATATTTATTTTGATTTTATTGTCGTTCGTTTCTACAAAAGGCAAGTTTTTAAGTTTTACTGTTTAGTGGCGATATTTTTTGCTATATCTTATTTTTTTGTCTTTACTTTGAATGTTGTATACGCTATTACCCTGATCTCTCTTTTGATGTGGAATTGAAACAAATAACCTATAAAATAATTGCACTCAATGATATGATTGTTCGTTTAAATTTTCAATATTATAATGAAACCATTAAAAAAATATTTAACTTGTCAGAAAAAGAACTGTACTAGTATTTCGACGTGATGTACCCCACCAAAAGTTTATCTATCTATCTTAATTTTGGATACTTAAAATCTATCTTTTGTTTGTCACACTTTTTTGTTTGTAAAGTAAACTATTAATCTTGTGAAGTTAATTTTCAAGAATTTTTTTTTATGATCTACATGATGTTAATTGTTTTCAACTTGCAAGTATGATGCATTGGTACCTTTATGCTATAAGTTGAAAAGTTATAACTTTTTTCTTAAAAAACACTTTTAAAAACTTTTTGCTTAATGCTTTTAAGATTATTCTGTTTCTTTCAATTAAGAAAGTGTGATATTGGTTTGGTTTACATTTATTAGACCGCAAATAGTTATATTTTTATTTTAAAAAGATATGTTTACTTTTACTAAAATTTTTTTTCAATTGTGATTACTACACATATGCAATTAAAATAATAAATGCAAAATAACTATTTAATATTTTAAAGTAGTATTAAGAATTAACTTGTTACTAAAATTAATATTACGAACAATTATTTACGAACAATTGCTAAAATTAACCATCACTTACATCAAATTTATTAGTCTTTGAAAATTTTGCTTTTCTTTCAACCTCAAAATTCTATTTGCGAGCAGTTAAAATATCTGAAAGATAAGTTTTTTAAAAAAATCAAGAAATAAAAACGGAATAATTCTTCTCTTGCTAGTGGCTGGAAGAAGTTAAAATTACCCCTGTTGTAGTCTTTAATAAAAAATTTTATTGTTATCAAGCCGTGGTATTAATCTTACCATATTCTCATCTCTCAATTTCATTCGTTTTATTTACTGTTTTTATATTTATTTATATATTTTCAATTATTTAGTGTCCAGTTTGGTTTGTTATTGTGCTGGTAACTGTCCAAATGATGAATGGAATGGTAGTTGTATAGCACGTCCTTTAAGTGTATGTTTTAGTTCAGTAGAAGAAGTACACAATACAGAGACAGGCCAATACGAATTTGAACGAACATATGGCTGTCTTCCACCAGATGAAAGTGGTCTTATGCAAGTAAGTACTTAAAAGTTGAAGTATATTTGACTATTTATTGCATAAATATCCATTATTTGTTAGAAAGTAAGGCACTAATATCCTGCTCGAATACTCTAGGCTCAAATATCACAGCATCTTGTTGGTTTTATGCTTGTCCCAGCTCCAGGGGTGATTGTGCTCTGGAAAAAATCCGGATTTCCGGATTTTTCGCTAACTGCGATCAGAAAGTTTCCGGAAATCCAAAGACCAGAAGTTTCAAGAAATCATCGATCACACATATATATAAAAATTCTTGTATATTTTATTTAAAAATATTAGAACTAGAATTTATTCTTGGCATCTTTTTCATTTGTAAATATTTTTTCTGGTATAATAATAAATGTGATTAGAGATAAAAGTTAACTTACACGTATTTATTCATTTAATTTATCCTGCATATGCTGTATCATGTTTTGAAAATTTCAATGATTTAAATTTATAAAAATATTAATTTTTTGAATAATTTTAATGAAGAAATTTTCAGGATTTTTGAGTTGGGCTCACAATCACCCCTGCAGCTCATTTTGATGATAGCGCTTGTGCAATATATTCTTTGAGTTCTATTCCCTTTGTAGTTGAGTTAACTCTGATAGTTTCTCCAGTTGTTCCAGTGGAATGTATTTCCCGGTGTTCACTCCTGAAAAGTTCTTCCTGGTTGAGCTTCAATGTTAAATATAAAATATATTTTGTTTTGAAATTTTAAATTGGCTTCAAATTTAAATAAGTAGTATTAGATTCAAAAACTGTACAATCAACCTAGAAGTATGGGGTCAAAAACATGTCTTTATGTGGGATGCTTTATAAGCTGGGAAAGGAAAATCTTCTATGGTTAAACCGACTTAATCTCTTTACTTACCTTTTGAATAAAATGATGGGAATGCACCATTTATTGTTGGGAGTAATACCTGCTAATCCCGGTGGCTGAGTGGTAGCGCTTCGCGCTCCCGTGCCACTGGTCCTGAGTTCGATCCTCGAGCCGGGCAAGGTTGACTCAGTCTTTCATCCCTTCAGTGGGTCGATAAATGAGTACCAAGCATGCCAGGAGACTTAAACACTGGGGGTTTCGCATTCAGCTGACCACCTAACAGACATATCTGCTCTTGCACCCCAGAACCCAAGGTCAAGAAAACTGAGATGGGCACAGTAGGCAAGGCCGTAGCCAGGATATTTTTTCGGGGGGGGGATATGGTAAGAAGCAAGGACAGTTTCAGGCATGCAAAGTAGGGGGAAAAGGTTGTAACAAATATTGTTTATTCTGTTGTTTGCAAAACTTAAACTAGTAATTAAAAAATATTACATAATACTTACTTTTCAATTAATATTACATAATAATTATAATCAATTTGTAAACAAAGTTTACAAAGACATGCGATGGGGCTTTGAAGAAAATTTTTCGATTACTTTTTTAGGACAAACCAAAATATCCCAAAATATGCTTAATAAAGTTAGTTAATAAAAGGTTTGATTTGACAGTTTTTGTTTTTCTTTTTAGTGAGAGGCTCAAAGAAAGACTAAAAAGTTTGAATCCCGGAATTTCGGGGGGGGGGGATTTGTCCCGACGGTCCCCCCCTGGCTACGGGCCTGACAGTAGGCCTTGGCCCTCTATGGGCTGTTGGGCCACTGAGTTTAGTTTAATACCTGCTGATCTGATTGTAAACTTTTAGAAATAATTCACAAATTTTAACCATTAAATAAGTTTGTTATGCTATAAAACAAAAAAAAAAGTATGCTATATCTTTTTTTCATAAATTGTATGAACATTGTGAAAATTTGTAATTAATATATTCTAATTATAATATCTAAAAATCATTTCTATTTAAATGTCAGAAACTGAAATTAAAGGTAAGTTGAATTTTTGAAAAGTTAAAGCTTTCGCCTGTCCTGTTAAAATATCTTATCGAGATATGTATATTCATGATTGTTTCTCCCTAACTCCTGTTCATATTTGCATCTTTTAGTGTAAAGGTAGCTTGGTGCCCCATAAAAATCCAAAGGGTATTGCCTGTTGCGCTGATAGAGATTATTGTAATCTAGAACTGAAACCATTTCCAAATGCTTTAACAACTGCTGCCAGTCCAAGTAAGTATTATTTGCTGTTCCTATTTTTCATTTTCGTGAAAAAACTTTTTACTTTTTTTTATCATTGGTAAATTTATTATACTAAGAACAAGCAATTCCTATTTTATTTTATCATTTGTTTAATGTTTGCAAACTGATAACATAATTAGTATTCGATGAAAGCTTGGTTATCTTTGACTTTAGAAATGCAAAGCACAAATAAAAAGTTAAAAAGACTGTTGATGTTTTCATTATTTTCGTGCTATTCCCATCAAGTTATTTCAAAAAGTGGGAATAAAATTGTATGAATAAGGTTGTAGTACGAAAACTATTGCCTACCTTTTTAACTTTTTTATTTGTGTTATTGTATGTATTCTATGTCATTACATGTGATGTATACAGAATTTTTTTTTATTATGAATTTAAATTACCATTTTTATGTTGTATTTGAATAATTTTTTGATGCTACAAAAAGCAAACTGTTAACTTGGAGACAGAAGAGTTTTTTAATATACAATGTTTTCATATAAACTTTCTGTATAAGTTTAAAGTTTTACTTTTCTTAATCTAATTATTTTAAAATAATACATTTTGAAATATAAAGTATAAGTTCTTTAAAAAACACTATTTTCATGTTAGCTAATTTCTACTCCAACTTGGTAATTTCAATATTAAAATTTCACAAACTGAAAATCTTCTCGCGACTGCATGAAGTCCACCTCCAGTGGATCCCTTCTCACTTTGGGGTTCTGGACAATGATATCGCCGGCACTCTGGCTAAGGAGGGGACAGAAGAAACTTTGTGATGAGTCCAAATTCACTCACCTTCATGGAACTGGCATTGAAAAAGAAAAAAGACAATGTTTCCTGGCTTGTAACCCCCAAACATCACTGGTACCAGAGCACCCGCCCAGTAGGTGCACTCAACATTCGGTGCAACCGCAAGGATCAGACGGCACTTACTAGGCTTACCAAAGGCCACCTTAAGTCTCTGTCTTTCGAGGGTAGTGTTAAAATCTTTCCAAACTGCCCCTGGTGCCACAACATGCAGGCTTCTCCCCAACATATCTTGGACTGTCTTGGACTGGACAAGAAGGACATTCTAGGAAACCCACTTTTGGTGGCCGACTTCCTCCGGGTCATGAATTTCATGGACATTGTTTAGCCCTGCTAATTTTGGGGATTAGGAAGAAGATAACAAATGTCATTTCATAGCAGTGTTAATTATGAATTTAATTTCATTTTTAGAATTTATAAATTTAATAGCATCATAGCTATGATAATTTCATTATGAATTTTATTTCATTTTTAGAATTTATAATTTGAATAGCATCATAGCAAATTTGATTTCATTATGTATATTAGTTGTGCTTCTCCAGATTAATATTTCTGTAAGATTTACTCAAAATTTTAAGTTTAAAATACAAGAGTGCTGAAAATTCTCAGAGCTTATTATATTCCCAGAACTTAGTTATTTGGGTTTGAAATTTCTCCCCTAAATATAGTGCTTTTTAATTAATATAACTTTTTCTAAATATTTTTAGATAGTAAAGTTTATATTAAAATTTAGTTAATCTATTGAATAATATTATAATTTTGATAATTATATATAATTAACATACTATAATTATAAATTATAAAATGAATCATAAATAATATAAATTGTCTGTGAGGCAAAAACACATTTGTGGCACCCCTAACTATTCTATGGTTGCAATGTATTCATATAAATTGTTAATGATAGTTTTTTCTTAGGGGAAATTTTTCTAAATGCGAGCAATATAGAAAATTTTAAACTTTTTTCATTTATTTTTTAGAAGTAGAAATCAAAAAAGATTGATGTTTGTAAAAGTGTAAAAATAGAAATTTAGCTTTTGTTAATAAAAAAGAAAAAAGGAAGGGAGGAATCTTGGTTTAGAGTTTTTATAAATTCCAGAAATTTTTTTTGATTAAATGTTATGAAATTACTTAAATTCAAATCACATTTTAAAATTGTAGTTTATAATTAAACTTTGTAGTTGTTTATTATTTTCTAAAAGTTGTTATTTATTTATTTTGCAGTGTATAGAGGAGAGCTGTCGTTCTACTCCACTAAAGAAAACATTATTATATTTGCTATTGTTTTATCAGTTTGCATTGTTCTTTTAGCTGGTGTTATTGGATTCATGGTAGCAAGGTCAGTACTATATTAAATAAATATGGAATTAAATTTAGTAAAATTCTTCAATAAATGATAGAACTCTTCAAAATATTAACATTTATGGCCTTTTTTCTCTTATTTTTTACTTTTTTTATTTTAGAGAAATTTGTTGATTAATTAAAAACAAAATTTTCCGTTATTGTGGTAACAAAACAAAATTCAAATATAATTAAAATATAAATTTAGAATTACTTTGAAGACACATGTTTTAAAAGATCCATTAAACTAATAAAAAAAATCTAACGTTTTCACATCATTATGGCAACATTGCGACAATTGTTGTTAAGTCAAGTCATTAACAAATGCTGCCAAAATCAAACACATAGGCAACAAATTTTTTGCTTCAAATATTAGCGTATGTTGCCATTTATATTGTTGTTTTGAAAAAAATTTATGTCCTTAAAAATCCATTTTAAACTTGTACCAATATAGCCAAAAATTGTATAGTCAAAACCACATGAATATACAATAAAATTGTTGCCCATCAAGTGTTTTCAAAAGTGGTTACTCAAAGGCATCATTTGAAATTGTGTGTCATTGTTATTTTTTTAAAAAAAAAATTTACTATTTTAATGTTGAAAATTAAGTTAAATTAAATGCTGTTTGGGTTTTAAAAAACCCCCAAGAAATGGGGTTAGGATGGAATTTTCATAAATACAGGGCCTAAAATCATATGATTACCAATTCCAGAAATATCTGCTGTTAATATATTGAAAAAAAAAATAATAAATTGATATTTTAAAATCCTATCGTGTTAAGATTATTATGAAATTAAAATAATGTGCTGTACATTGTATAAATATGCGCAGTGATTGATATGTTCTCTAATATAAACACATCTCTTATGTAATTGTATAGCTTAAACTTTACATTTGTTTATCATGTTGAACACAAAATGAAAACTTGATAGTGTTTTTGGATCACTGAATTATCATTGCACTTACGAATTCTGAGTGGTTATGCTAGACTTTATAAACTATGGGTCCTTAGGACTCAGGACCTGCATAATTCTGTGTCCCTTTTTACATAAAGCAGGTCCATATTTAAAATATGGATTTTCTACATCTTAATCCATCTCTTATTATTCACATACATAATTTTTCTATCTATTGTTCTGGGTTTACTAAGGTGATGAAATTATTAATGGAACCTGAATGCGTATTGTAGATATTAGTTGTTCATGATATGGTTATTCATACATAATTTATTATTTAAGTTTTTTGAGTGTATCTGTATGTTCAGTAAAATCTTAAATTATATACTTAGAATTCTTAAAATACAAATGTTTAAAATTTATTATCTCTTTTCATTTGTTTCAAAAGCAAAAAGTATAATAAAGATAAAAGTTGATAATTGTTTGTTCATTCACTTATAAAGAATTCAAACATTAAAAAATACAGTAGGGAACCGATTATCCGGAACGATCGGGACCATCGATATTCCGGATAACTGATTTTTCCGGTTTTCTGAATCGCTGCAAAAAGCCGTTTTTTTTTATAGTTAAACCCAGCTAAAAAAAAAAATGATAAAACGATGAAGTAATACACTAATGATTATTTCCAAAATGATGGTAAGGTAAACATCTTTCAAAAAAGAGCGAAAAATCCTAAAATCTTATGAGGAAAAAAAAATTTTTTTTTTTTAAAAAGTGGCGGGAAAACTAATCGAATTTCGTTCCGGTTTTTTGGNTCCAAAATGATGGTAAGGTAAACATCTTTCAAAAAAGAGCGAAAAATCCTAAAATCTTATGAGGAAAAAAATTTTTTTTTTTTTAAAAAAGTGGCGGGAAAACTAATCGAATTTCGTTCCGGTTTTTTGGTTTTCCGGTTTTCTGATTTCCGGATAACGGGTTCTCTACTGTACAAATAAACATATGCTGCAAAAAGGTATGTGCTTTTTATTTCATGAATGAATATATATAATTTTAATCACATGACATATTATGCTTTACTTTTTACACAGAATCATTTCTATAATTTTATCATTATACATTAAGAATGTAGAAGAATGAGGGAAATTATTAACTTTCTCTCCTCATCTGCTAAGA
Organism: Parasteatoda tepidariorum; assembly: GCF_043381705.1. NCBI lineage: Eukaryota > Metazoa > Arthropoda > Arachnida > Araneae > Theridiidae > Parasteatoda > Parasteatoda tepidariorum. Next base: position 77,321,222 of record NC_092206.1, on the reverse strand, counting down.
GAAATATTGTCTACATTGAGTTTGTATAGAAGTGTTTCTATAATTTTGTTGTATCCCTGTATTCAGCAGTGTGAAAAAGAATTGTGGAAATGTTCATAAGTTTAAAAAACGTTGGTTTTGGGAAAAGAGTTGTAACATTATTATGAATTATGGTTCATAATTTTAAGTGAATTATATTTACAATTTCAATGGCTAATTTCATAACAATATCATGTTTGTATTAAAAAAAAATGTTTTTTGTCATTTGTAGGTTTTGCAGTCAAAAAGAAAACCGAAGAAATTATATGGATGTTGAAAAAACCTATTTGGGTGGAGAAGCAGTGAAAGATTTACTTGATAATGCTAATGATAATTCTGGAAGTGGATCAGGAGTTGCACTTTTGGTAACATTTTACTGCATTTTCTGATTTGAAATTCTGTATAGGGAAAACGTATCATGTTACCTAGAAAATTGGAGTGTAGCCCAAAATACCAATATTATGCTATAAAATAATTTATTATTTAATGAATTATTAAAACCATGTCATTGATTCATAGTGCAAATTCATATTCTTGAAGTTCCTAAGTAACTGGGAAACTCCTTACTACGAAAGATATATAAGATCCTCTCAACTTTTAAACTTATGCTAAATTCTTGAAATAAATCAAAACTACAAACATTTTAAATAAAAAAATAATCATTTCATTTCATAAAATTTTTAAATACCATATGAAAGTTTGAGATGTTACGTAAAGTGTTACTTACAACTGTTTAATAAAAAAAAATGGATTGATTTTTGTACCTATTGCACAGCTTTGATAAATAGCATAAATTATGCTGAGTTAATGCCATTCTAAAGTAGCTTGAATTTCATATTTTTAGCTGTTTCAACTAATTATAAAATTAATTAAGAAATTCTCTTATATTGCAAGCATCATTTGAACCAATATTGCAAGTATCATTGAAGGCTTTGGCTATGGTAAACTTAATGTTGCCTTACCATCAAACTTTACACAAAATGTCCATTTGCATTGCGAAATCTTCAAAGTGGTGGTTTTCGAATAATAGAGTACATGTTATAAATAACCTGCTCTTTCTCGTGACTTTAGACCCCAAGAGAGCATGAATGACTATCCTTAGTAGGGATGTATACATCAAAATGAAGTAATTTCAGTTTGTGGCAAAATTGAAGGCTGCCATCATTGAAGCCTTGTAACTCCTTGTAAATATGTGTTTAGATATAGACTTTCTTAATATATATGTTAGGTTCCCATTGGTTTTCTTAGCATCCAGTTCTGGCAAAAAAACATTGTGGCTTTATTTAGATGGGACACAGTTTATATTATCTACTAAGAATGTCAAACCAGATTATCAGATTATATCTTACATTCAAAAAGTAATGAAGTATTTTTCTTTTTTTAAATATGTTTTGGCTCTTTATAAAGATATTTTAGTGAATAAAATTGTATAGAGCCCTTAAAAGAAATTAGAATGCTGCACTTGCCTGATAAATTATTTTGAGTGTTAGATTTCAAAATGTGGAGTGATGATTCCATATTGTTCATCAATGAGGATAGAAAGGAAAATTTTTATTTTTTCTCTTGATTCTTATTTTATTTGGCAATTTATTTAATTACTTAAAAAAACAAACTACATGGTCTTGCTAGCAAATTATTATTATTATTTGAAATCTGGAGCAAAAAAAATAATCTGCAGATGGTGTGATAATTTGCTGCACCTGCTGCCATGCTCAATGGTTTCTGCTACCAGACGTCTAATTACTTTGGTGGCCAGTTTGCTTAGACATTTCTGAAAGCGTCATTGTCACTGAATTTATCGCAATATTTTATCAATTTCGCATAATTTTTTTTTTTTAAATGGTCATTTGGTTTTAAGTTTGGATCAACTGAACTAGTCTTAAACATGCAAGCTTGTATGATGAATTCAGTAAGGCTTGATAAATTCTTGAGAATGATATCTACTTGATTATTTCTGATTTTTATCTGTTCTTTGATTGGCAGTATCAATATTTTCAGCAATATGTTCACAGTTTTGAAGGGTTTTATTCTTAACCTCTCAAACTTTACCATTTTACTTCAATTGAATTCTTCAAACGAGTAGTGGTTAGTAAACTCTGCAGTGTGATTATGTTGACCCCACATTATACGTAATGTCCAAACTATAGCCCAATCACTGACACCTAATCATTATTTCGGTAGTAAATTTGAGCAATTTCTATATACTGTGCAACTGTATCTTACAATGGTGTTTTGCCTAAAAATATATATGATAAATTTAAGTTTTGATGGAAATCAGGGGAAAAACTGGATTGGCGTGTCATAAATGTATATACAGTAGAGAACCGACTATCCGAAACGATCAGGACCATCGCGATTCCGGATAACTGATTTTTCCGGTTTTCTGAATCACTACAAAATGCCGTTTTTTAATGTTTTTAAAACGAAACTAAAGCATTATTTTGAAATAGTTTTAGAAATAATAAAAAATGGTAAATAATAATACACTTAAGTTTAAATAAGGAAAGAAATTATGAAATAGAAATTATATGCAGGCTTATATATGTAATTATTGTTATTATTAACATTAATAACATATATAAGCTATTTGTGCCTATGTGAGATTCGTCTACAAACGACTTTTGATCCGTCCTCTAAATCAGTTCTTTCGTCAACTCGATACGCCGTACGCTCTAAATAACAAAATGGGCTCAAAACCCTGCTGGAAATTTTTATTTTTTTAATGGAAGGAAATTAATTTTTAGTTCCGAATTTCATTCCGGTTATCTGGTTTTCCGGTTTTCTGATTTCTGGATAAGAGGTTCTGCACTATAGTACTAATTTGATTTATTTGTATGTTTTTGTAATTTCTGGTACTTCATAATTCTTCGTTTTTTATTTTAATTAAAACTGTATACTCCTTCTTCAGGTTCAGCGAACTGTTGGGAAACAGATTGAGATGGTGGAAAGTATAGGAAAGGGGCGTTTTGGAGAGGTATGGAAAGCCCAGTTACGAGATTATTATGTTGCTGTTAAAATCTTCTTTACAAAAGAAGAAGCCAGCTGGCAACGAGAAACTGATATATACAAGACAGTTCTCTTAAGGCATGAAAATATATTAGGTATGGTGATATATAAATGTTTTCCTTAAATTTTTATTCTTTATTTTAAGGTAATGAACATATCTTTATTTTTTAACTTTTTTAAAAACTTCTTCAAATGAGAAAAACTATCATTTCAATAGACTGTTGGAAGTTCTGTATTGGGTATTTTAAGGGAAGGGAGTCATTTGTATTTATGAAATTAAGATTAATTATTTTTAAATATATACATATATATCTATATATTTTGCAATTTTTGCACATTAAGGGTACACAACTGTGTCCCATGTGCTACTCTTGCATGTTAAATATGATTTTCCACATTCCCACCAAAAATTCGAATGAAAAAAACTTACTATATTTAATAATTGTTTCTCACACTAATTTCAATGCACTTAAAACATCATAACATTAAAATTAATAACTGCAGAAGTGATAATTTAAGGTGTCAAAAAATTTAATCTTTAAACTTATTGAATATTTTTTAAAAGAAAATTCTCTGTCACAAAACATAATAAAAAATAAGTTTACCAGTACATTTAACGGCATTGGTACCTTGAAGAACATTATTTTACTTTGGTTACTTTTCCCCCTTTTATTAACATTTGGTTTCTGAAGTCTCCTCCCCCCCTTTTTTTTTCACATAAAAAAGAAATTAATGGTATGAAGTGATCCGCATCTGTTTTGGTGCTCTTATTTTCCACCTATCTATCTGTATGTATAATAAAACTGCATTGAATTTTCATTTTCTTTTTTATTTGTTTTCGGAATTTAAAAAAAGAATTATAATAAGATTTCTAAAAGTGTAATTTTAAAAATTTTAGTAATTTTTTATTCACCAAGTCTCTATTAATGAGATTTTGCTGATAGAAATTTATTTACTTAGCAATATGTTTACAATAAATTTTAATCCAATTGTTTTTATTTACTAAATGTTTAAGGCTTAAATATTCATTTTTTAATAGTCAAATTAATTAGAAAGATGTTAATTTTATTCTATAGTTCATTATCAATTTGTCTATTTTTTAGGTATTACTTAAATGAGATTTTTATACACTTTAGCTATAGACAGAAAAGTATTGACTATTGGCTAAAGGGTTTTTGAATAGGAATAAAGAAACTATTATTTTTACGATTTTGTCTATAACCTTGCCAAACTACTGTTTAACTACTGTTTATTATAAGGCTGATTTCATAAATTTTTAAAAGGTTTCTTGTTCATTCATGTTTAAAATTTTTGAAATTGTTTTATTTTTAAATTTCTTTCTAACTTATGTTTTTATTTGGTCATAGGCTTTGTTGCAGCTGACATAAGAGGTAATGGTTCATGGACACAGTTACTGCTGATTACAGATTACCATGAATTGGGATCATTGCATGATTTTTTAAAAGTTTGGGAGTTAGACTACACAGACATGTTGAAGCTTGCCCATTCATCTGCATGCGGTGTTGCTCATTTGCATAATGAAGTTACAGGAAAACAAGGTTATTTACAACTTTTTATTTTCATATTAACACAGCTTTTTAAAAGATTAATTTTCATTAATTTTTAAAAGATTAATGAATGTTAATGTTTTACAATCTGTTTTTTTTCTCATGTCATACTCATGTTTTTTTTTTAAATTAGAATTTTAGGCGATACTATTTCTTATATTTGTTTTATGATTGATAAGAATTATAAATTGAAAGTCTCCTGTTCGATACCAATTGATTGATTTCTACGCTGGTTCGTTTGTTAACAAATGATTAAAATAGAATGGACTGTATTAAAGATTTTTATTATGATTGGTGCTACGAGCACGCTCATGCTATAAGATCAACAACTAGTTTTCAACTGATTAGGGTTACAACAAACGGTGGCGAGGATGCTGAGACAAAGATGCCAAGTTGGCGCTATATTTCTGAGATATTGAACATCCACCCGCCGTTGAATTATATTCAATAAACATACAAATTAGCATAACAATGGTACATAAACATATTCCAATATAAAATTTACGAAGATTGAATAAATGCTGTAGGTACACATTATGAGAAAATTAAAACACATCTTTTTTAATTGTCCAATGGCAAAATACACAATTAATTAATGCTACGTTTAACAATTCCCTTGCTCGTTTTAATCTCCGCTACTCTAACCTTTCCATCCGTTCCAGGAAATAGTTTTAAAATTCGTCCCAAGACCCTCTGATTTACAGGAAGATTATCCTCCTTTATTAAAACCATCGCATTTAAAATTATGTTTGTTTTCTCTACCTTCCATTTTGTTCTTTGTTGCAAATTGTTCAAATAGTCGCGAGACCACTTAGTCCAAATGTATTGAACAATTTTTGTCAACCTTTGCCATCGAGAAAGTCGGGTTTCCGATTTATCCAACAAACTTGGTTCAGCTATGGCAGTTATAGATCTTCCAACCAAAAAATGCCCTGGTGTCAGAGCATCCAGGTCATCAATATCATCTGACAAAGGTGTTAATGGCCGAGAATTTAGGATTCCTTCGACTTGTGCTGTTATTGTATGGAATTCCTCAAATGTTAATTTTTGATTTCCTGCAGCTCGTTTTAAGTAAAACTTAAAGGATTTGACCCCTGCCTTCCAGAGGCCCCCGAAATTTGGAGCTCTGGGAGGAATAAAATTCCAAACTATCCCTTCAGATGCCAAATAGGATGCTAGTTTATCGTCAGGAAATCTAGTTAAATTCTGCAATCGCTGCAATTCCCTTCTAGCCCCAACAAAGTTTTTTGCATTATCAGATGATATCGTAGCACATTTGCCACGCCTAGCTACAAAACGCTTTAAAGTAGCAAGAAAAGCATCGGTTGTTAAATCGGAAACAACTTCTAAGTGAATCGCCTTCGAGGCTAAACACACAAATATTGCAACATAAATCCGTTGGAAATTCCCTTTTCTCTGGTGTTTATATTTAATTTGGAAAGGGCCGCAATAATCAACACCAGAATGCAAAAAAGGATAATTAGGGTTTACTCTTTCTCGAGGCAAGGTTCCCATAAGTTGATTTGAAACAAGGGGTTTATGTTTAAAACAAACTATGCATTTATGTACAATTTTCCTAGCTATCGATCGACCACGAAGTGGCCAAAACCTTTCTCTAGTGCAATATAACAACGCTTGAGGTCCTAAATGGAGATTTTTGATATGCAAATGAGTCATTAACAATTTAGTGAAAGGATGGTCTGCAGGAAGTATAGCTGGATGCTTTTGAGAATAATCCAGAGCAGCATTATGCAAACGACCACCGACTCGGACAATTTGATGACCATCAAGGAAAGGATTTAAAGAGTTAAGTTTACTCTTACCTGANATTTAAAATTGGGCCATTCGTCAAATTTACCATGAAATACCGGTAGTGGTATCTCGGGTAGTTTAATTTCTAGTTTTGTTTTCGAATCAGCCTGAGATATTTCATTTTCACAATTAATTATTGAAGGTTTAATTATCAAAGAGTTAAGAATATCTTTAATTCTTACCTCCAGAGCTTCGAGTCTGTCTACTGTTCCCTCCAAGTCCGTTTCTACTTCAGTTACCTCAGGGTCAGTTATGTCTTTTAGCCCATAATAATGCTCCTTTAATTCAGCAACTTTTTTATACAATTGTTCCACACGCTTCAGCTTGACCTCTAATTCAGTATGGTTATGTTCCTTCGTCTGGTCAATGTATGTTTCTAGCTTTGTTATGGTACCTTTGACGGCACGCTTCGATCTATTTAGTTTTTCTTTTTCCATCTCCGGTTTTTAAGGATCACTAATGTTCGATACTAATTGATTGATTTCTACGCTGGTTCGTTTGTTAACAAATGATTAAAATAGAATGGACTGTATTAAAGATTTTTATTATGATTGGTGCTACGAGCACGCTCATGCTATAAGATCAACAACTAGTTTTCAACTGATTAGGGTTACAACAAACGGTGGCGAGGATGCTGAGACAAAGATGCCAAGTTGGCGCTATATTTCTGAGATATTGAACATCTCCAATTTTAAAATACTTTAATTGGGAATGATTTGTTGAGTGAAAATAAATGTATTAATTGACTTCAAATTTTGAAAGCATACCAACTCAATTTTAAACATATCTATAAATTTATAGTCTGCAATTACAAAAAATACAGGATTATATATCAAGAATAAAGAAAAAGTGTTCACTGTATGATTTAACAATATTTTTAAAATTTTCTTCCGCAGCTTAGAATATGATTTTAACTGTAAATCTAATAAGATGAATTTGTAAATAAATTTACTTCCTTCTAGGTTCCTAAACTGTTATTTGTCTTAGCTGATAAATATACACTCTATTCTAACCATATATTTAGATTTTAAGATTTTAATTTATTAAGTGATATCAAATATACTAATTTAGTGTAAAGTAACACATTGTGGTATTTCTTAATATAATTTGCTTTTTGACTCAGTTAGGTGTATTTTGAATATAATTCAAAATGTATTTTGAATATATATTCATTGCTGCCCTTTTGGGTTTCTTCCAAAAGAATGCCCAAATTTGAGCTTAAATGACTTCAATTTAATGACTTCTTGATTACATTCAACTTTACAAATTTTCATGCCTTATTTAATTTCTAATGTAATAATCCTATATAGAAATTATAACTCTTCTACTGTCTAGTAATAATTGTTTGAATTGTTTCCTTTTGCAGCTATTATATTTTAAACTGCAAGTTTATTTGTGTAAATTATCACATTTATAATAATATACTTAGAACTATAGTGTAGACTATTCATTGTTGTTGTTTCTAATGCCACTTGCCACACGGGCAAGCCTGCTTGGTCAAACCGTGTAAATTTAAGGCAGAGTGTGCATTTCTTGTTTTTACAGTGGCGCAATCCTATGGCCAAGAATTTGTCTTCAGCCATACACACGTCACAGCCCGTTTTATAGGGCGGACCCATTCTTTCATCCATAGATCATAATTTTGATCCGAATCAGAGAACGATCGATCTCCAATCCAGTACCCCCAGAGGTATTGATTTGTTATGTGAACATGGAGGACTTTGTGACTCGACAGATTTAGCATGCATCAGTCACCATTTACTACACGGGGAGTCTTCGGCCGGCGGGGTTCGAACTCTCAGGCATGGGCTCAGCGCCCTACCGACCAGGCTATCCCAGTCTTAGACTATTCATAGTTTTATGTTTTAAAAAGGATAGTAAACTATATATACCCTGATTTTGGGTATTAAACTAGAGTTGGTGTTATTTACTAAAAAGGCAGGGGTAAATACCTGGGCAAGTATCCATATATAAATACTCTACCACTGGATATTCACTTTACCCACATCTATTGGCAGAACCTGACTGTTGTACTGGACAGAAAACTTTTTTTCTTCTGTGTAGTAAAAAACTCTTTGTAAAATTTTAGATTTAGTTATTAAATTCAATTTTACATTAGCCTTTCATAAATTAGTAAAATAATCTTAATAAGAATGTATTATCATGAAAGTTGGAGAAAATATTTAATTTAATTCACCTTTCATAAAATTAGTTTATCTAAAAAAAAAAAAAAAAAAAAAAAAAAAAAAAAAAAAAAAAAAAAAAAAAANAAAAAAGAACCTCTTATTATGTCTTTTGCTTTTGTATTAAATTTTATTTTTTGTACAATTGTAAACAACTGTCAACAAGTAAATGTATTTTCAGGTAAACCGGCCATAGCGCATAGAGACATTAAAAGTAGAAATATACTAGTAAAAAAAGATAGAACTTGTGTCATTGCTGATTTTGGATTAGCTGTAAAATACAAAAGGTAAGCAAAATTCAAATGTCTCTTGATTTTTTCCCTTTTTAATGATTAAAGTAATTGCAATATATCCATTTTATATGGTAATGGTGATATGTTGTGAATTATTGATATTTTTTTAATTTGAGGGAATTCATTTAAAAATATTTTTATCATCATATCGTAAATACCATATCTACTGATTCTAGAATATCATACCTGCCAAGTCTTCTGTTTTTTAACGAAGACTCCCGTATTCAACAACTATCTCCTGTTTATCTGTGTATTCTCTAATTTCTCCATATTCGTTGAAGAAATTTAAAAAAAAAAAAATTGGTGATAAAATATCGGCTAATGGCAAAAATACTTCTCTTATTCCTCAGCAGATGGTGCTATTGTTAGTACTGTAGTATGTTGAGTGTTAATAGTCTAAGGTTCAAATCTACTGGTCTTATTCTATTGTTTAAAAGAAATCTCCTTTAGATTAATATTTATGTGCATATTTTTTACTTCGCTAAATGTAAGTGCTTATATTATTTCCAATTTTGAATTTCTCTTTTTGACTTACATGATTGTGCATGAGGTAACAAAACTTTACTTGTAGCCTAAAAAATGTCGCCAGTAAAATCTCCGTTATTTTATTTCTCCAGTGTTGGCAGGTATGGAATATGCTTTAATTACTTATAACAACACTGATTATGATAATGTGGTAATTGATAATCATTGAATCTAATCGTATCATAACTATTATCAGTATGATATGGATATACTTATCAAGACCGATATTATGTACTTCAATAATAGTTGTCTAACTCACTCAGTAAGCACCTTCGATTAAGATAAACACGTAGAAAATATTGCGAAGTTTTGAGCACCTCAAACCTATTGCGTGTTTTGTCTTCAGTTTTGTATTATAATTTCATTAGTTATCTTACTGACACCTTCTGTCTTAAATCAGGGTTATTACGTGCCTTAAAAGTGCTTTGTTTTACTTCACAAAAATTAAGCACTCTGAAAAGTCCTTATTTTAGGTTTGTGGTGCTGAAAAATCTTTAGCTTTCTTCAGCAAAAAAGAAAAAATGTTGCGCTTTTATATTTTATTTTCAAAAATCTAAATATTATGTTTTTTTTTTGTACTGTGATGTTATTACCATATGCATTCGAATTTGAGTACCTAATAACTTTTTGACACGTTCAATTCATGATGATTTCACATCAATTTGACGATAGATTTTTATAAAAATAATAACTTTTTGACACGCTCAATTCATGACAATTTCACATCAATTGGATGATAGTTTTTATAAAAATAACTTTTTGACATATTCAATTCATGACAATTTCACATCAATTGGACTATAGTTTTTTTATAAAAATAACTTTTTGACACTTCATGACGATTTCACGTCAATTGGACGATAGTTTTTTATAAAAATAACTTTTTGCCATGTTCAATTCATGACAATTTCACATCAATTAGACGATAGTTTTTTATAAAAATAACTTTTTGACACGTTCAATTCATGACAATTTCACATCAATCGGACGATAGTTTTTTATAAATTTTTTTATGTATTCCATGTGTATTACACTTTTAGTATCCAATTCATTTGACACAAAATTCGTTTTATGAATTCTTGAAATGAAATTAATTTCTTATTTCATGTGGATTTGAAGCACGCTGCTAATTTAATCTTCTAAAAATAGTGTTATCTCTCTCACAAAACCTGAAATTCAACCCCTTATCAACTCCTACCAAATGTACAAATACTTGTAAATGAAAAATTTTTTTATTTCTATGGTTCAGTCTGTTTGTTCACGATCTAATTCAATTTAATTTCATTCCTTTTTATCATTAAATTAAATACAAGGTCATTGTGCAGAGTAGTCAAGGTCAGGACATAAAATTTACTAATCCCCTAATCCTAGAATGTTTGCTAATTTTTTTCTTGTTTATTTTTTCAAAATTCAAACTTACAAAGCAATTTTTTGATCTTTAAAACATTTGGATGAAACCTGAAGCTTCAATTATACTTATGCATTTTAGTGATACAAATGACTTAGACGTTGGTGCAAATACCAGAGTTGGTACAAAGAGATATATGCCTCCAGAAGTGCTTGATGAGACATTAAATGCTTCACAATTTGAAGCCTACAGAATGGCTGATATGTACTCCTTTGCCTTGGTCTTGTGGGAAATTGCAAAACGTTGTGTAGTAAATGGTAATAATTTTCATTTAATTAAAATTGTTAATTGCATGGTGAAACTTCTTCCCATGTGTTGTACCTGCCATAATCAAAAGGTTAATTAACTTTTTTGGTAACTAATTTATTGGTATTATTTGGTACTAACTAATTTATCAAATGCTAGTATTTGAACAAGATTACAAGTGCAGTTGAACTCGTATATCGTAAGCCTTGATTTAACAAGATCCTTAATTAGGGTTGACTGGTTTGGTTTAGACCAATGTGGTTCAAATTACCATTTAAACCAGTTCTTTCTTTATTTTTTTTAAAAATAAAAACTAAACCTGTTTTGGAAATAAATATTTTATTAATTTATTTTTTTATAATTTTTTTTTTAAAAATTATTTATTTGTCAATTAACCCTTTGCTTATAGCACCTACATGGTGAAACCTGTTATTTTGGATCACGTGTTGTACCAGCCATAAGCAAAAAGTTAAAAAAGTTTTTTGGTAATAAATTTACTCACCAAATTTGTCAAATGCTACTATTTGAACAAGGTTACAATCGCAGTTAACTCGTTTATAGTCAGCTTTGATTTAACAAGATCCTTAATCAGGATAATCCTGTCTTAAACCAACATGGTTTGAACCACAGTTTAAGCTGGATATTTTTTTTTATAAAAACCATGCCCGGTTTTCAATAATTATTAATAATTTAAGTTTTTGTGGTTTATACAAATATTTTAAACCAGATGTTTTTTTTTCAAAATGGAAACCAAACCTGGTTTTTAATAATTTAATTTTTTATTATTTATGCAAATTTCTTTTGTTTAAATGGAGCAAAATAAAAAAAGTTTTAAAATATCTCATAAAATTTTTTTATTTTTGAGTTTACTTATTATGTAAATTTTTATTACTTTTTTCAAACATAAATATATAATTTTTAAATGTTTTCATAATTTAATAATATTTTGTTTTTTGAATGAAATTTGAAAGAAGTTGGTCAAATAGTTTCTAAGTAATAAAACTTCTAAGAAGTCATAAATTTAAAATTTTATTTCTCAAGAACTATTGAACCAATTTAGTCCAAATTTTTTAATTTTTTCATTTAAAATGACATTCTTAAAAATGATGTAAAAATTATTATACCTTACAATTTAAAATTTTGCAACTGTCTTAAAATAAAATAATAAAATATAATAAGCAATTGTTTAAAATTATTTTTTGTGAGGAATTATGTTTTAATAACAGATTTTAAAGTAATGTGCAAAAATATTTCGATTTGCTGAAAAGATTCTTAAAATATGGTTAAATATACAAAAAAGTCAAATTAACATAAAAGAGTTCAAACTTTTGACTGCTCCTTCTAAACCATTGGAATCATATTTTCCAGAGTACAGAACTCTTCTTTGTTTGAAGCTCAGATATCCAAATCTTTTTGAAAAAGACATGTTACTGCATTTTGTGTTTGATTTCATAACCTAAATGAATTATCTGCAAAAATCAATTAACATATTTAAGGTTAAGTCCTCAAACATAAGTAGGTAGGTAAAGGTTAAGTGGGAGATTGAGTCCTAATACAGGAAAATCCGATCATTAGATTAAAAACTATTGAGGTTGTTCACTTATTTATTTTATCACTGTACCAAAGTCAAGAAAAGCATTTACTAGGCATGTTGTTATAGAAACAATAGTAACATTCTATTTTATAGTAGATTAAAAAAGTTTAATAAAAAAATATTTGCAATTGAAATTTCGCTGTTCCTTTTAGAAAGTTCTACATTTAAACAGAAAGAAAATTTTTTTTTTTTTTTTTCTCTTTTTTCTTTTTAGTTTAATTGAATAACAAACCAAGTTCAGGATTTTTATCTTTTTCTTTGGTTGAACATTTCAGCATATTTTTAATATCCTTTTTTTTAAAAAAATTCTATTTTTAAAAACATTATAATTTTAAATAACTTCCATTAAAATAAAACTTTTTGTTATACACAAACAACATATGAAAATTAAATTTTTCCTGGTATTTATAAAACAATACAAATTTGCTACTATTTAAATTTAGTGTAGATATTTATTTAAAAATTTCTTAGTAATTAACATTTATTAAAAATCGTGAAATAGTATGAAAGAGCATATTCAAGTTTCATTTATACTTGCATGTCTGAAAACTTGAGTAATCATATTTAGTTTTTTTCGCAGAATTTAATTAAGGCTATATTATAATTATTTTTTAAAAATTATTTTTATAGACATTCATGAAGACTATCAACTTCCATTTTATGATTGCGTACCTACAAATCCTAGCTTTGAAGACATGAAAAAAGTTGTTTGTGTTGATAAAAGGAGGCCGACTATGCCAAAGCATTGGAAAGATTGTCAGGTAAATTACTTATTTATTTTACATTATTGATATATGAAACAAGGTTTTTGTAGTTTTCTTCTCCATGTAATGCTGATGTGTTGTATTAAAAATTACAAGATTAGAGAGTTGAACATTGATAGCTGTAATCCCAACTCATTGGCTGTTCAATTTCAGTTATACAATAAAATTAAATTACATCGCTGAAACTTTCATAACCTCACACTCACATTAAACATTGAGGTTAATTCTTTTGTTAAGCGAAGCCACTAAAAGTCAATAAAAGGATATCAGCTATACAAAAGCATAGCTGCCAACTGTCCAGAATTTTTCAGATTTGTTCCTAATTTTTAAATCTGATCTGATATTTTTATAAAAAATCCGAATTTTCCTAAAATTGCAATATTTGTGCTTTTAAACCAATCCCTTGTTCTGATCGCCACAATCGTGATTATTGTGCAGAAGTAATTTTCAGTAGCTTTTTATTGGAAAATACTATTCCTATAGCTGTTGCTGTTAGCTGTAGCTATAGCTGTTGTTGTTATTTCACTAAATTGAATCTTAAACAACTATTATTATTTTTTTAAAAATGTATTGTAGTATTTAAACATTTGTATCAGAAATATTTGCTTATGATGTAGTTTAATATTTACCTGTGTTTTATAATTTTGAGGAGAATAATTATATAATTATAGGTCATAGTTATTTCTTTAACTATTATACCGGTATTCCTAATTATAAAATATTAATATCATAAATTTCCCTCAAAAGTTAATGTTTATAGTTTATTTTACTAATTTACATAAGGTATTTAAATATATGTCTATTAATGTTATTATTTAATAGTTAAATTTTTGTCTTACTCTCGTAATTGGTGCGTATAATTTTGTCGCATAGAGTGTTCCTAATTTTTTATTCCTAAGGTTGGCAGCTATGCAAAAGTCAAAGAAAGACAGGTGCATTATTTAGTTAACATTATGTATGGATCTGACACTTTAATTTTTTGATGTGATTAAATTGAACACTTAAAATGAATGTTTTCTTTGAATTTTTTTTCCAGATTATGCAGGACATTTCTAAACTAATGCATGAATCTTGGAAGCAAAATGCATGTGCTAGACTTACCTCACTTTGTTTGAAGAAAAAACTTTGCAAATTGGAAGCACAACACAGGAACTCAAAACTTGTGTGATGTTAAATTTCATCACTCATCCTTCCTCCTGTCATGTGACTAAGGGTTTTAACTGACTTTTAAACAACCAAAGCGAACAAAACCCTTTCATTTTGATATTCTTGGTGCCTTCACTTTGTAAAATATATTAAAAGAATCTCAATGTCTGCTGTGCTTTTTCACAGCTCGGAATTACAGGTAAAGTGGAATACAGGTCTAATGGGACCTACTGCTCAATGTTGCATTAACTTTTTCGCAGGTCAAAAAAGGCATTTATATGAATTTTATCTTAATCCTTCCCAATCTGTTATTTCCGTCAACAGGGTTGGCAAGTTTCTGCCACGAGTGATAAAAACTGTTTGGGTTAAACAAAGATTTTATGAAAGTGGCAAAAATGGATTAATTTATGAAGTAAAAAGAATTTTTTTTTAAATTAAAAAAATGTAAATGGAATCAGTTTTTTTTTTAGTGATTTATTCACAGGTTCAAAAGCTCATTTAGCTTTTTTATCTTAATTAATTCCATTAGCAGGGTTGGCAAATTTTTGTCACTAGGAATAAAACTGTCCTCAATAAAGGAAAATTTTATTTAAGTAACAAAAATAAGAATAATTTAAAAGCTAAGAAATATTTTGGCTTACTAATAAATTTCACTTAAGTTTGATAATTCATAAATAAATATCTTTCACTGAGTTTCAGAAGATAAGCTTCTTATAGTGTTTTTAAATTAAGTATCACCAATAAGGTTATAGAATTTCTTCTTTTTATTTGCTTTCTACCAATTTTTGCCACGATCTTGATGAGAAAAACAATTTAGTTTGTTGATTTACAACCCCTATTAATCATCGTAATGCTTAGAAAATATTTTTTATAATTAGTGCATGGACAATCTAATTTTTTTCGTCACATATAATCATACATATTTTTTAAATAGAAATTTTTTTTTATTCTCTTTTTTATCATTAAGAGTTAAAAATTTAACTAATTTGAGTTGATCTCAAAATTGGAAGTGCAATTCAGTTCTTCCTGTTTTCTAAGCATTATTATTTTGGGTAAAAAAAATATGATAAGGTAGCTCAGATTTATGTTTAGACAAATTAAGATTTATGTCTAGAACTTTCTGTGAAAATAATTATATTTTATTTTAAAGTTTTTAGGAATAATTAAGTATGTAAATTAGTGCAGAAATTTACTTTTTTCATTCATGTTGATTGAGAAAATATTTTTCAATTATTCAAACAAGGCTCTATAATAACTTTGTATTTTAAAATAATCAAATTTTTTAAAAATTATAGTTTATTATAATTATTTTAGTTTTGCTTTTATAAAATTATTAGGCTTGTAGAATTAACATGTTGTGGTTGTTTTCAAATATATGTTTTTTCATATCTATCGATAAAATTGAACAAAATTTGTAGAAATATAGATTAAATTTTTCTGTAGTTAATCTTATCTTCTTCTACCTAGATTACTAGGAACATTCACTTGTATATTTCGTTTTGAGAATTTTGTATGTAGTTTTAACTGTTTTGGCTTATTATTTTTATGTTAACCAATTTCTATATCATTTGAATTAAAATTTCTCTACAAAATATTTTTTTAATCATGCTTTTTAACTCATTAATTTGTTAGTATTTTTCATTTATTTATTCTATTCAAAATTTTAAAAAATTTTTTTATGTGATATATCACACTTATTTTTTAAATTAGTACTTTTATTTACAATAGACTCAAAAAATTACTTTATTTTTTTTTATTTTGGAGTTTCTTAACACGCTGTAAAACTTTGAATAACTATTTCAAATTAAAAATTAGCTGATATGATGAGTACCTCTTGTTTTTACTGAATATCAAAATGATAGCTCATTTTTCTATGAGTTCTTCTAAAGAAATCAGTTATTATTTTATTTTATGTACCTGCAATTTTTTAAATTTACAATATTTTTTCTTTTTAATACTTATGCATTCACATTCGCAAAAAATAGTATGGACAGAGTAGTCCTCTATAAATTCACACCAAAATTTAATTAAAAAAATTACAAGATTCAGTTAATTCTAAATCAAGTAAATAAAACTAAATCAAGTTATTTTTCAAAGTGAAAATATTGTATTAAACATTTTTTTTTGTATTGCTTAACTCCTCATTTAATTGCCTGCAAAATGGTCGAAAAAAAAAGTACTATTGAAGCACTTGTTCTTTGTTCTTAATTAATTTCTTTTAAAACAACATTTTGTTGTTGTGAAAACCGAATTTAAAATCAAATAAATTTATTACGTAGCTTTGTTTGTCTTTACCTGGGATTGATTTTTTAAAAACATTTTTACTCTTGTAAAGACAAAATTTAAAATCACTAACCAATAAGATTTGGTTTTCCTTCCTCATTCGTTCTTCTATTGTGGTCGATTTTTTTAAAGAACATTTTGTTTCTGTAAATGTATCACTTATAATCCCAAAAATATGAAAATTAATTTTTTTCCCCATTATAAATCTTCATTTGTGATAGTTTTGTTTAATCAAAATTTTTCGTTGGAAGACGAACATTTATAATTTTAAAAATTGAAAGAAGACAAACTCATGAGAAAACAGAATAAAATGTTTGATCATATTTTGGTCAATATTATTTAAACTGAATTTCTTGTTTTCACCTTGATTATAAGTCAGGAAAAAAATCATGTTTGATCATGTTATGGTACTAGGACTAGATTTCATGAGACCTAGTCAGCAGATAATTAGAAGTTTGCTGATTCTTAATGTACTACTTAGCGTTTTTTTGGGGGGTCAACTATACTGAGTGCATTTGTTATGCTACTGCTAGTTAAACAAATAATAACTTCTAAATTCACATCAAAATTTTATTTAAAAAAAATAATGCAAATTTTATATTAAATCAAATTATTTTAATCACATGTTAAACATTAGATATGTCTTATGTATTCTTCCACACCCTATTCTTATTTTTTTTATTGGGGTAAAAAAAGAAAAAGAAATTCAACTGAATCCTATGTTAAAATTTGGTTAGCAATAAAAAAGGGAATATATTATATTCAACTGAAAACATTTTCTTATTCTGAAAACTAATTGCGCAATTTTGATACAATTGTACAAAAAATATGGAAAGAAATAAAGCAGTGAATGTATTGGTGTAAATGTTTATATTAATTTTATTTGTACATTTGAAGGGTTTAGGGATGAGATGGTGAACCTTTAAAATGCTTCAACTAACAATTCTTTTTCTTTTCAATTTTTTTAAAAATTTTTTTTAATTTTTTTAAAAATCTAAAACAAATGTCAAAAGTACCATAAGTAACAAGTACCATACAGTTTCTACAGTCGATAGTAATAAATTTATTGATTGTACCTGCTCAAAGCTTTGTACATATCTACTTTTGCAAATAATTTTTGAAATTTTCAGTTTAGTTTTGGATTTCTCTTTATAATTCACATATGTATAATAATGTACACAGGGTGCGTATCGTTTTTAAAAAGTGCTGAAAGGTGCTTATTTTCGATTTTTGTTTTTTAAAAGCCCTTAAAGGTGCTTTTTTCATTGGGTGTTTTTAAGAAGTTTTTAATTTTCCCTTTTTCAAAATGAAATTTTCCCTTTACCTTGTTGATTTTCGCTACGAATTATGCAAAAAGCCACAGTTTACATTGTTCTATCCAACGTTTTCTCAATTAAATTCAACCCCAATTTATTTCGGCATATTGTCAGTCCGTAGCGTATGAAAACGCCATTCGTTTTACATGATTCAAAATTTCATTCTTTTTGACAATGGTAAAAAGCAATGCTATAAGGTTTTTTTTTACATGACGTTTACAACAAGATAAAACTGTCAATTGTCACAAACTTTCTGACAATGCCTAATTATGATATTTTTTAAGTGCTTAAAAATATTTTTGAGTACTTGAAAAGTACTAAAAAGGTGCTTATTTTTTGTTGAGAAATTTGGCTACGCACCCTGTCTACATATACACACGTAATTTATAAGTAATGTATTTTTTAAAATTTTTTTAGTGATTGTATGCGAATAGAAGTAATTTAATTTGTACTTTTCGGTTGCCTCTGAAATACCTGCCATGGGACACTAAGTGGCATGCATGTTATAGAGGTTCACCGTCTCTGGTTTAGAACAATATAATGGTCAGCCACATTTTTTCAAATTACAAAAACTTCAATCTATGTGCAAAAGGTCAGGATTTCCATGTAGGCAATATGATGTTTTTGTGTGTTTTGTTGATGTTTTATGGAAATTCTGCAGACTTTTAAAGTATTTTTCTGGAAATAACAGTAAGGAAAAGTTTGATATAAATATATCACCTTTGGAAAAGATGAATCTTGTTTCTGTCTTGCCACAAACTCTTCAATTTTAAATACTATTTATTTTGTTCAACTAAACTGATTTATTTAAAAGATTGTCTAAAAAATTAAACTGTGAAAAAGGAAATTATTATTGTGCCAATCTTGCCCTCATATATTCTAAAATTTTTACTGTTTAAGCTATTGTACTATTAAGTTCATTTCTATTCTTTTTTGTGCAACTATTGCTGATTTTCTAAAAAGTTACACTATATAGAAAGACTATTTCATCAAAACACACTAACAAAATATCAATGCTAAATGACGGTAATTTGTTAAAAATACATTACAAAATAAATTAATCACAACATTAGACGAAGAATTTCATTTAGAAGTGGACTTTAGACTTCATATTTATTTATTAATTATGAAAAGAAATTCTTTAAATTATTATGATTAAAAAGATGCTGACAAACAGAAATTACCTTGTTTATTGGATACCTTTATATTTAAGCATATTACTTATGAAATAATGCATCCATTTTAAATTAATGGAAATTCAAAAAGATCGGTGCTCTGATAAAATATAACTGCTGCCATAATATAAATAGTTTTTTACCTGTTCCACAGTGGCCTTTGTGGAAAAAAATAAGTTTTTTAGTAAATATTACAGCCAGTATAATATCATACAGCCATATTATAATTTGATATCATCAATTTAATATTATATTTTTTACTTTCTTGATAAATTTTTTCAATCTGACATGAATTTTTATGTGGATTTCTAATACTCAGCATCAGATTAGATATTTTAATAAAACGTAAAATATCAAAAGATGGTAACATTGACATGGAAAACCCAGAAAAATATATTGGTTTGCTAATTATATACATTGCAAACTATTTTGAGATTTTTTTCACAAATACTATTAGTTTTTTAATTTTTAAAATTCAATTTCTAATACTTTGTTTAAAATTAATTTCATTATCGATTGTCAACCGAATTAAAGGCTATTTAGCCAACTATATTTTGAGGATATTATATATAGGTATATAATGCTAATGCAAATTTTTAAAGAAAAAAATTATAGTGATCAAAATTGTTACTTTTTAGAAAATCAGCTGTACATTTATTGCTCGAGGCAAAAAATGTAAAAATCAGTAAACATGAGATTATTGTTTTACTTTTCTGTGATATTTTTTAATTAAATTTAATTTGTACAAGGCAATATTTGCTAAAAAATGTTTAAATATTTCATTTAAATTTTTCTTTTATTAGTTGTTTTCTTTCTTCTTTGAATCCTCTTGAAAATTCCACCTGTCGTATTATTTATTTGTCAATTAAATTAAAATAAAAGCTTTAATTTATTTTTAATTTACTATTAATTATGTAAATAATGCAAAGAATAAAGCATATTGTGTTGCTAATAAAAAATTAATTTATTTAAATTCATTTTTTAAATAATTTTGTTTTTCCTTATTGCAAAAGTTTTTAAATTATGAATGCCAATTTAACGTTACTTACATAAATGTTTAAATTTAATGCAGGTATTAGTATAAGACCTACAAGTATAATCTTTTTTATCAAATTATGTAAAAATCTGACTCTATTTTCCTCTGCAACTCAATTCAGTTTAAAACTCAATTCAAGAATGAAACATCTGATGATAATCTGATTTGTTTTAAAAGTAATGTTTTCCTTTATTTATGTTAAGTGTATGAATTATATAAATTTTTTTAAAATCAAATTTTATTGCTTAGTATTTAATACTTAAAAAATAATTTTCTAATATTTATATGCATGAGAATGATAGAGATGAATTGAATGATTAAACACATACATATCACTGATTAGAAAATCTGTAATGTTTAGGAAATAAAATTGTATTTAATGCTGAATCTACTTAATGTTATATGTTTTAGCTTAAATGTTATGGAACTTTTTTTAAAAAGGATACTTTGTTAACGTTCATTCATTATTATTATTGTGCACTGTAATAATATGTGTTTTGAATTCTTGAAACATTTTTTTTTAATATAATATTTTTTATTGGCAAGTGCACTATGATATTGTAATAACATATTTCAAAGCTGTTTTTTTTTTTTTTTTTTTTTTTTTTTTTTTTTTTTTTTTTTTTTTTTTTTTNTTTTTTTTTTTTTTTTGTAAATATTCTTTACTGGAATTACCTAAAATAGGGTAAATGCTTGTAAAATTATTTTTTGTTTATTATTGGTTTTCATGATGAATTTATAATTTAAGTTTTAATTCATTTGGTGTTAAAAAATGTTTGTAAAATCATTACACAATGTTTAAAAAAATGATTCACATTTTGTAAGGTAAGAAATGTCTATAAAGTTTTTTTTTCTCTATATTAATAAAAAAGAAATCTGTAATACATAAAAGTTATTTCTCTAGTATTTTTTTTAAAGTATTGCAACACAATGTTGTGTGGAACATTTATAATTTGTTCAAGATATTTCTTACGTTATATAAAGTTTGAATATTCTGTTCTTTAATTTAAGAAAAGAGTTAAGTAAGAATTAAGTATTAATATAGTAACTATGTAAACTCATAAAAATATATAAATTTGGTGTATTCTATAAATCTACTGTTTAATAATATTATTTTTTCATAATTATGTAATAAATATATTATGTAATAAAATTATCCTTTACATAATTAAAAGTTTCGAAAAGCATTTTAAATCATTAAAACCTTGTTCATGTCCAATAATCATTTAAGAGTTATAATGTTCTGCGAAACATTGTTTTGTTTTTCATCATGAAATTATTGCACATCTAATGTTTTCATTACTATTTTTTAATATAATTTAGCAATAAACTGTGCCAAATGTGTAAGTTACTATAAAATATTTCTGTAGGGATTGTCTACATATAGAGATGTTTTATTTAGATTATATAATTGTCTTTATTGTATATCAATGTGTTTTTACTTATGTGTGTTTAAATGTTATTGTGACATGTATTAAGTAAATGTGTAAAAATTGCAGCAGCTGGGATGTTTACTATGTATTTAACCACCTTAAAATAGTTACTGCTCTTTTAATTAAAATGGTTTCTGAGACATTTTATATCGGGGCGCAAACTTTCAATCAACTGGTTTAAAGCCTGTTAATTTAAGTTTATAGATAATGTAAAGGAAAAAATGTAGTCTTATACATGTTATTTCATGCAGTAGTTATTAGTTGTGCATCTATTTTCTTGAAATAATATTTTCCTAATTTATGTTTTATTTCATCATTTGTAATTTAGCTAAATTAATTTAATTTATATTTTTTAAATTAAAAATAAATATATCTATTTTATTCAACTTTTAAAAAATTTATCTGAAGACATTCTGTAGTTATTTAAAAGATAAGTTTTGCATCAAGTAATGTTTCTAGTTACAACTTTTATTTTTGTAAAAATTTTTTGGGTCTTTAATTTTTTAATTATTATTTCTATTTTTGTGAATGAGATTTTTTTTAATTCTAATTTGTTTTAGATTTTAATAGTTAATGTAAAAATCTGTATTGTGAGATTTTCAGTAATTATTTTTTTTATTATTATTTTATATTATTTACTGAAATGTATATAATTTAGTTTAATTCGATTGGAATAAATTAGCTATGTACAGTGAAACTTCCATGAAAGACCATCTCCATATAGTGACCATCTCTATTTATGAACACTTTTGGAAAGCACAGAATTTTTTCAATAGTGTTTTTGAAGAATACCTTTAGGAGATAGGAGAGACCATTAAAACCTCTCTCAGCGACCGGGCCAACATGTGCACCAAATGCAAAAAAGTTCAAAAAATAAAACACGGAAAATATCAAAGCAAAAAATTTAACAAAACAAATAAGTAGATTAAAATGTATTCAAAATATTTGTGTAAGGCTCTTATTTAGAAAGCTCTTTTTAACGATACAACCTGCCCTAAGGGCGATGCTATCAATGGTTTACTTTTAGCATTGAAAGATATTTTAGAAAAAAATAGCATCTCAAACAAACAAATCTGTTCTCATTTTTTAAAGCTAACTAATTTTTATGATATAAAATTAAATGCAAATCAGAACAAAAAACATAATTGTTTATTTAAAATAGCTTTATCATTCATAATTGGTAAATTTCTTTTTGCATATAATTATATCATTTAGGATCATTTTTATCGATGCTAAATTTTATCCAGAGAGGTTTCACTGTATTTGTCCATTCTTTAAATTTAACTTTTTTTTAAATAAAGAAAATTTTTTGAATTAAGAATTTTTTTGTAATGCAACTATTTTAACAACTGTTAACCTAATATTTCTAAGATTTGCATCATCCCCTTTTGCTTAATTAAATCAGCATAGCATTAGTGTAATTTCTTCCAAAGCAGACCCTGCTCATTTTTCATCTAGTTAAGTGGAAAACTGAAATGCATCATTCTACAAGGCTTGCTAAATATCACTAACTTTTCATCTTTATTACTTTAATTAAAAATTTTAAAATTTAGAAAAGATTTTAATTTCAAAAATTCCCTTTAAAATTTATTATATCAAATATTTTTATAATTTATATTCTAAATTAAGATTCCTTTTATAGCATAATCTTTTTATAGCATAATCTTTTTATAGCTTTTAATGCAAATGACATGGCTGAGTCGTAGCGCTTCGCTCTCCCGTGCCACAGGTCTTGGGTTCGATCCTCGGGCCGGGCAAGGTTGACTTAGCCTTTCATCCCTTCAGTGGGTCGATAAATGAGTACCAAGCATGCTTGGGAACTAAACACTGGGGATTTCACGTTCGGCTGACCACCTAACCTGAACATCTGCTCCTGCACCCCAGAGCCCAAGGTCAGGAAAACTGAGATAGGCACAGTAGGCCCTCTATGGGCTGTTGGGCCACTGAGTTTAGTTAAATGCAAATAATTTTTCATCTTTAAAAAAGTATTAGTTTTTGTTAAAATAATATGATAGATTTTTTTTTTGATGTTTCATTATAGATTTATTTCATATTTTATATTTTTTATACATTTCTTAATTATACATATGTTTAGCTTACTAATACTATACTAGCTTATGTAACTTAATTTCAATGCACACATCCCTGCTGCTATTCTAATTCCGAATTAAAATTAAAATTGCCCAATCACTTGTACTTATTCTACTGTTAATCATCACATATTTTTATTGTTCTATCAATTAGAGGAAAATCATTAGAGGAGATTTTTCTAATGTACATTTAAGAATTTTTCTAAAGATGTATTGCAATTTGAATGTATTTGGGCCAATATCAGTTGTATGAATCATATCAACAACAAAAAAAAAAAATTACGAAAAAAAAGGAATTTTTATCATCACCCTATTCGGATTTAAATTGGAAGGTAGAGCACAAAAACTTGCATATCTAAACTATGTAATCAAAATTTAAACATTAGACCGACATTCTATATAACCATGGCTGCTTTTGTTTATTATTGTTTTTTGTATTTATTACTTTGTGGTGCCATATATTTATTGGTGTAATACATTTTCTTTATTGTATACATTATTTTCACTTATTGATTATTTATCACCAAATCAAAGTTTATTTCATTGTATATAACGGATTATATATTATGTTTTTGCATTCAAGTGATTATGAATTATCGCAATTTTATAACATGAATCGGATTAGTGGATCGGATAGAAAACGGTTAAGTGATTAATACACTGAGCTGTCATTGTAAAGGGTTTGGGTTTTATCCCCAGTGATGGTATGCAGCACACTCTGTTTCAGATCAATAGGTGCCAGCTTGTCGGGAAAGTGAAGGGGGTTGGAGCGCAATACTGACCACATGGCCACTTGCGTAAAGTGTTAGTCTAGAAACTGTGGAGCCTTAGTCTTTATGCTCCCTTAGCTATCAACTGGGTGTTACACGAGTGTTTTAATTTCATCAATTCCGGATTGTAGTCCATAAAAAATTTATTATTATCATTTTTTTTTGTAATTATTTAACAGAGCTCTGAATTATTATTGGTGTGTTAAACTGCGAGCATTAAAATTTGATTCGAACCACCATAAAATAATTATCAGTAGTCCTGCTGCTTTTGAAAATCATTGCTTATAGAAAAATAACCTTTTTCTTTAATTTCTTCTGTTTAACATTTATCCTAAAAATACAGGTATAATACAGGTACTTAAATACAGGTATCTCTGATTATTTCTGCTTAAGGCTGGATAAAAGATTCTGAATTTTTTAAAGTTAAGATACGAAAATTGTTTTAGTCAATTATTGTGCACTCTCAGCCTTTTATATATATAGTATATATGGTTTTGTCAAGAATATTGTCCTTAAAGTGTACACAAGAGTGCAAAACAATATTTAAATGAAAGTAAAATCAAATTGGTCGAATCATTAGTGATGAAGATGGAGTGAAAAGCATAAAACTATTTTAATTTTGCCTGATGAAATTATGATGTGTTTCTAATAAACATCTTTCAAACTCTGTTTTTGTCCGTAATAAAAAATTCCGAAATATTTTTAGTCCTACTTTCCCCTTATTTAGCCCTACTTTAGTTGTGATTAGTTAGATTTTAGTTAGAATTTTTTCTTGCTTAGATATTAATTTACAGCCCAATGTATATTTCTTTTAGTTTATATTTAATAAGGATTATAAAATTATGTATCAATGGCTGTGGTTATTGAATATAATTAAACAATTATATACATTTTAGACTATTTTCAGTTCAAATATCAAAATAAATTATTATTGAGTTATGTGATACGAAAAAAACACACATAGTAAATCAAAATTGCCAATTTCAAATTTATTTAAATCTTATAGCGTTTCTCTCTCTTTCCTTTTTAAAAGCGTTTTAGTTAAATTCATAATCACTTGGAATAGCAAATAAAATATATTTGTTCTGTGTACCTAAAAATACTGTTATGTAGTTGTGGGCTTCCGTTATGTATTATAGTGAAAATAGTTATCAAATACTGGTTTTAATGTAAGTTGATTTATAAAATCAACGTGAAATAATTGTACAGAAAAGATAAATTTATATTTATATAAAAATAGATTATAAAATATGATATTAATAAATCTTGATATAAAAATCACGAAGTTTTAATTTTGCTTGTGTCTTACTCGTGTTCTCTTCTATGCATTCTATGTACATATACTATAAAATACAGGGAATTTTGATTTTTTCTTTACAAACTAGGAAAATAAGGGAATTTTGTCTTTTTAAAAATGGTGACCATTCAAAGCGTAATCTATTGGATATTTAAGCTATACTAAATTATTTCACTTATTATAGCATTATTTAAGTATGTTCAGCTGTTTTCCCACTAATTAAAACTAATAAATACAGTTAGCCCTATATAGCTCACACAAGAGCACAGTAATTGTTGTGTTTCCTCTTAATATATTGTGTATAATATGTACAGGGAAAACACAGGGATTTTTTTTTCTAGATTTGAGTAGCGACCCTGTCAGTGTTATTACCACATGTCTGCCAATTTTCTACATTTTTGGGAAAAATTTCTTTTAGTTGCAGCTAAGATTATGTTTTAATAATGTTTTGATGATTCTTAGTTTTATAAATTTGATTTAAAGCTATTTTCCATACCGATACATGTAACTTATTCAAAAGTTCATATGAAACGACACTTCGTTTCTGCCCTCTCGTGGTGAGGCTTTTAAAATATTAGTATTATTACCGAAAATTCTAAAAGCTTTTAATTATTCTGTCATTCTGTAAGATATTTAGCAAAACGGATAGCAATTGGCAGCTCCGTTACCGATTTATGTTTCGTCTAATTCAATTGCTTTAAGAGTAAAATACAATTTCTTCTTTTTTTATAAAAATTATTTTTTAGTTATAGCAACTCTGAAATAATTAAAAAAAGCGTTCTGTAAATTGCATAATAAAAAGCTGTCGAATACGTAGCCAAAATTTTTAAGCGTCTTAAAATATCACAGTATATTAAATGTCGTCCTAACATCTTAGTTGTGAAATTAAATTTTTAATTATCTGACCACGCGTGATTCACTAATTATTTCATTATATCTTTTACTCTTTCTTTATGATTACATGTAGATTTTTTTCCGGATAATATGCTAAACTATTTTGCTTAGTTTTTTTCTTTAGCACGATTCCGAAGATATAATTGTAGTATAATTTGTTATCGGGAGAAATGCCTTATTTTGTTAAGCAGGAAATACTAAAAATCGAAATTTGTAAGAAGATTTCGAAGCCGTGCCAATTTTAGAACCATCTGATTTTTTAAAAAAAATGCAATAAAAAATACGCAATTTCCGAGCTCATTTTGATTAAAAATAAAGAAAAGAAAAAAAAACGTGGAAAGAAGGCTAACATACTTTTTACAGAAAC
>NC_092206.1:77275934-77293498 GCF_043381705.1 Parasteatoda tepidariorum | reverse complement strand
AAATTTCGAAGATACATTAACATTGGCCAAAAATCTGGAAAAAAGAGGAAGGTTAAATCAAAAGAAAAAAATTACTTTCTTGCATTAACTTCGGAAAAAGAACGAAAATTTAAAGAGATTGAAAGAGTTGGAAAAAAAGTTAAAGCAGAAAATATGACGAAGAGAAAAAAAATACTTAAAAAGATTTTAAAAAAAGCTTAAAAAATATAGGGAAAAGAGTAAACAAAAAAGTGATCTAATTATAATAATAATAAAAACATCATCGGTATACACAATGATAAACGCTCATAATTTAGAACGGACTATAAAACTGTGAGAAAAAAAATGAAAAACATTTTTTTTTGATTGTGTATTCAAACATATTTTACTTTCCATTCCATGACTGAAAAAAAGTAACATTTTCCACGTTAACTGTGGTTATATCTTGTAATTCCAAGAAAAATCTTGTTTTTACACATTTGTGAGGCCTATGGACTCCTAACGAGCATCAAACATTCTCAAAATTAAGTGTTCATTCACTGGAAAATTTAGTGTTTATTCACTGGTAAGAACTGTTCCTTCACTTGGTTATCTTACCACTCATTATTTAAACTACCAAAAGCTTACAACAATATTATGTAAGTTATCTAAATTTTTTTTACATAATTTGCATTTAATAACAAATACGTCGACACTGTCATTTAGCTAAAATTACAAATTTTGAAATTTTTATGATTTTCTTTTAAAGGCAAGCTAAGCTTAAGTGTTCCTTCACTGGTAAGTTTACCCTATAAGATGTTGAGAAATTTGCGATGTTGTGAGAGATGCTTAAAAATGTTGACTACGTATTTTTATTAATATTTATAAAATATATATTCAAGAAATTGATAAATATTTTATTCCACATTAATTCATACGTATGTATATTATTGCAATTGTATCAGTTATTGAGAGAAAAAAACTAAAAAATAAAAAATAATCACAATAAAGAAGCACAATCTGTTGTATAATCATATTCTATCAGAAGCATGCTTTTATAAAACTTGACATTCGTTGAATAAAATGTTTTATTTGAATTTCTTTACTAAATTGCAAATCGATTTTTAGAGAACTAAAAAAAAAATCATCCTATTTTATAGTTTAAAAAAAATAAAAATAAAAAGATTAGCAAATGATTATTAGCGAAAAAAAAATATGAATAAAATTTTACGCGACGAGCGCGAAGTCAAGTTCCTCACAGATATATCACATTTTAATATTAATCGCCCCATTTAATTATTTCTTTATGGTCGCCAAATTAATTTTTTTTAAATAATTAATCTTTAATTTTTCTCAGCTTCTAATAGATAAAAACAGTTGAAACTTTAGATTTTTCAATTGAAAAATATGTAAATTAATATGGTATAAAAAAATTCATACCTTATAATTCAAAATTTTTTCATCCTCAATTTAATTAAATAATAAAAAATAATAAATTTTAAAATTAAAATTATTTTTTTCATGAAATTATCTTTGGATAAATGATTTTTATGACTGGGTGAAATTTTCTTTGAATTGCTTGATTAGTTTTAAAAATATGACTAAAAACGTAAAAAGGGAAATTAACATTAAGGGGTACGAACTTTGGATCGCTCTCCTGGCCAAACTATGGGGACCATATTTTCCAGATTGCGGCTACCCCCTATATTTTGAAGGTTAAGAATCCAAATATGTAAGAAAAAATATATGTTTATTCAGAGAAAGTACGTTTTTGTGTCTGATTTCGTAACTTAATTAATAGTTAGCACTAATTAATTAGAATATTTGAGGTCACCTCCAAGAACCTTTAAGATTGACACGTAGTTCGTGAAAATCCGATCATTAGAACAAAAGTTATTCAGGGGGATATCTTTTTTTTTTTTTTTGCTGACTGTACCTCTTAACGTGTGTACCATGAGTTTCGGGACACCCTGTACACGAAATAAACAAAAAGTTTATACATAGTTTTCCACAAAAGTTAAACTTACCTTGGCATACTGCAACAGCAACAGCCAATGTGACGAATAAAAAGAAAGCTTTCATCTTGTAAACTTTAATAAGAGATTCTGAAGCTGTTGATTTTTAAATTTTTATGAGGATTTCTAGTAAAAGGACTATAAAAAAGCTAAAGGACTATAAAAATATATTTTTTCTGTAAGGACGAGATCGATTTAGATTCTAAAAATTATTGACTCTACTGTTAATTTTATGTTTCATTAATTTTTCATTATCACTTTAATTTTATACTTTTTAGCGATCGTTATATTTCTTAGGCCGTTTCAAATATTTATTTTTTCTTCATTTTAGGGATATTTGTTGCGTTTTAAGGATATTTTGTAGTGTTAGCTCAACTAATTTTTATTTATCTCATTCAATCTCATGAGAAATGTCTTCGCTTACAATAAAATCTATCATTAGCTACCATTTTTATAAGCATATCAAATTAATTCGATTGTATAAAATTATGAAACGCTATGAAATGTATCATTTTTTATTAATTTCCTTTTTTTTTAAAAAGAGCCTAATTTTTTTTTTTATTTTATCAAAAACTCATATTTTTTTAAAAAAGTGGAAATCTGTAAAACAAATTTTAGGTTCAAAGCTCAAAAATTTTAAATTTATAATGTAAATTATCAGCAAAAATATCATCTGAGAGATTTACCATTTGTGTTTCTTGAAATCTATATGAAAACCACTTTTCTCTAACCCGAACTCTATGTAACTATGGGTCTAGTTATCAGGTGAATTTAGAAGAGAACTTTGCTAAAAGTAAAGTGTATTTCTTCAGTTGATTCAATGATACATATCAGAAAAATAGCCATTTTTTATTTACAAAGCAATTTAAGATTAGGATTTTTTGTAGAAGCAAATACATCAAAAAAATGGTCAGATTAAAGTGAAAAAAGAATTCAATCTCGTGAGACTTTTCAATCTAAAAATTCATTTCCCGACTACCTTCGACAACTTTTTTTAAAATTTTTTTATTTTTATATATTTTCTATTATTTTTAACTAATTTTGGTTGAATAATAGGCAAAATTGTAAAAGAATAAATGAATTTTTTTTTATTATTATTTAAAAAAGAGAAAAAATTGGTGCAAATTTGACCAAAAATAATCCAAACGGGGGACACTCTAAAAGAAACGTTTATGAATGAAATCTAATTTTTTAAAAATATTTACATTATTTTGACATTTATCTTTGAAATGACTCAAAATATATGATCTAGCAGCATTTTTTCATATTAAAGAGCATTAAATCTTTGTTTCACTATAAATTTTCGTCAAAAACATAGGTCATATTTTCCTAAAATGGCTATAAAAATTTTAATATTTGAAAACTTCTTATTATTTTGGGTCATTTCAACACCAATAGTGCTCAAAACAAGTGCAAAAAACTTCAAGGCAATACTAATAAAACTTTTTGAGTTATTGCGTCCCCCGCTTTAAAATTTTAGTAAAAACAACTTTTGAGAAAACTGCATTGAAAAGTAATGATATCAATTTGTTCATTTATCTATTTGTACAAATGAATTAAAAAACCCCAGCTTTGAACATTGCACCCTCATTTTTCACAGATAGAACAGTTTTTCTTTTTTCCATTCCTTTCAAGCTTTTCCGTTTGCCTTTTCCAATGAGAGATGAATGTCTCTTGGCAACAATCAATCGTATTTCATCCACTTTTGAAAATCCTTTAATAGTATAAGTGCCTTTGGGTATTCCTAAAGTATCTAGTACAGTAAGAATCCCTTTTGCACCATCATTAAACTGTAAAATAGATATGTAAGTACCCAATCTAAGTGTGAAGAGCTTAACAATTGTTTCTTTCGGAATTACATTCCATAAGACTCCGTTAAAACTCTCATTAGCTTTTTGGGTTTTCCCATGCAAACTTTTTGCAAGAGTTTCTTATCACATAAGTCCCAGTAAGTGGATCTAATTTTGTTTAAGCTTGCAGTGGGTAAGCATTTTGTACGGTGGAAATATTGTTTTCCCTCATGTTTGGCCTTCTGATACTTCTACCAAGAATTGGCACCAGTTGGGCATTGTGCATGCATAGGTTTTTCATCGGTAGAGCAACAGTGGCAAAACGCTGCAATAACTGCAGCTTGCATGCCAGGTAAATTGCCAACATTGCTACGAATAGCAATACCATAGTAATTTTGGAGCATATCAATAAATTTTTCGGTCAATCTACCTTTACTACCTAATCCTTTGATAGTTTTTTTCAACCTTCTCAAGCAGGAACCAACTCTTTTCTATACATGTCCTATGCATTCTAATCTCGAAGCACTATTAGGGCCATAGACATCTTTAACATTATTAAAAGCTTTGGAATCCCCATCTCCATAGTACGAAGTATATTTTAAACTACTTTCAGATTGAGAACGTTCAAAAATCCGTCGAACACCTACAGTTTCCATACTTCCCGCTGAAACTTTGTGGTTTTGGCAAACATGTTAGACAAGAGAGCTACTTGATGTGCTAGATTCTTTTGCATGCTTGTTGCAAATCCTACATAATTGACTAAGCACTTCTATGTCCAAAACTTTTCCCGTGTCCACAGAAAGAACAGCTGCACATCCATTTAGAGATGAACAACCTCGTTTCTGCCATGTTCCATCAACTGTTACACCACATTCGTTTTTATGAGTGGAAATTAACTTTGAAGCTTGTAACATGGAAGATTGTGCTGCTTTATATGCACCCACTGACAGTTTTATCTCTTGCACCCTGTATGAAGTTTTGGTCATGCATTGAACATCAAGTTAGCTGAATAGCTTCTGTGCTGCTGAAAATCCTTTGCCAATAATTCTCATTCCAAATACGACAAGAAGATTGAGAGTGTTACCCTTGTCAATTTCTGAAGTGGAAGTGAATCCCTTCACAAAAGAACAGTCCTTGCATTTCAGAGAGAAGTTTGATTGGAGGTCATACCTGGAGTCTTCGTTCAACAACAGTCCTTGCTTCAAACAAGATGGGCAAGAAAGTAGCATGAATATTGACATCAATACTTGAATATCAAAAATTCTATTTCCAGAAAGGGTTTCAAAATCATCTTTTAAGGAAATATCGGTCAACCCTTTTCCAATTTTAGATGAACTGGTATTTTGTGTGGGATCAGTAGCATTCCTTTAGTGTCACCTATAACAGGAGCAGTGAACTGATTTACAGTAAACTTTCGCTTTTTCTGACGAAACTTTCGTCCGTGTCCCATTTTAATAAGAAAATTTATTAATAAATAACAATAAAACAAAAATTTAATTAAAAACAAAACAACTTATGTAACAAATATAACAAATATTGAGTAATAAAAGCGAATAGAAAAGCGTGCGTCAATTTGAAAAAGATGTAAACAAACATAAATTTAACAGCGTTGCCAGGGTCAGATATATGAATTTTTCATGAAATATTATTTGAGGCTTTAAAGTAGCATTTTAAAAAAGAACGGGAGCAGCGAATTCTGAGTAAATAGTTAGAAAAATAGGAAGAAGATGATAAACTTTTAGTTTCGGTTTCGAAACGCTGCTTGCAGACGAAAGCTGTTTGATTAGCTCTCGCTAAAACAGCTGTAATTTCGTTTCTAGTGATCAGAAAATAAAAAACTAAATATTTTCTTGAAGCTAATGAAATGATAAAAAATGTAAAACGTGAAACTCAATTTGTCAATTTTCGATGAAAATCGCGATTTTTGGATAGTCGGATAACTAACTAACTAACTCAGTGGCGCGACAGCCCATTAAGAGGGCCAAGGCCGACTGTGCCCATCTCAGTTTTCTTGACCTTGGGCTCTGGGGTGCAGGAGCATATGTTCCGGTCAGGTGGTCAGCCGAACGCGGAAACCCCAGTGTTAGTTCCCAAGCATGCTTGGTACTCATTTTATCGACCCACTGAAGGGATGAAAGGCTGAGTCGGCCTTGCCCGGCCCAAGGATCGAACCAAGGACCTGTGGCACGACAGCGTGAAGCGCTACCGCTCAGCCACCGGGCGTCCGGGTACCTTAGTCGGATAGCTTATACCGGGGATAGTCGGATACTTTAATTATATTTTTCAAACCTAAAACGAAAATCGTTTGGTGCGTTACTTTTGAAAGATTTTGGCAGATTTTTCGAAGTTGAAAAAAATCATTCATTCAACATTTCTTGTTTCAGATCTGCTAAAATAATTTTCTTCTTCTTCTTTTTAGTATTCTGAATAAACATTTTGTTTCAAAAGAAAAATTTCAATTTTTGCTGTTTCAAGTAATCTTTTGAATAAATACGTCATTCAATATTCCAAGTTAATTTAATCCATGGAGGAAGAAATTATCCAAAATCATTGTTTTAAAACTCCTTTATCGTAACTTCATGATTATCTAAATGATTGCGTAAATTAAGTTTTTTTTTTTTGGTTCAAATATTGTTTTTTTGTCAGGTAGCAATGAAACTCATTACAACAAGTGCCTTATAGAGCTGGGTGCAATGTACCTTGACACAAATTGGCCTGTTTTAATGCTTCCATGAAGATTTTTGTTTTGTGGTTCCATATTTAAGAAAACTTTGTTCTTGACTACTTATGACTTTTTAAGAATAAGATTTTTTAATTTTAGTAGCATTGTAAAATTGACGTAACTTCAGTCCTCAATCTAATTTGACGTAACTTCAATCCTATAAAATAATTTTCCTAAATAAATATTAATGCTGATTCATGGTAACGTGTAAATTTGATATTCTTACATTTGATTGCACTTTACTAAAACTCAGCTTAAAAGAAAATATGGTTTAACATCCCATGCAAAAATCGCACCAAATACGCATGATTAAATTAGAAATTATCTTTTAACGCTGAGATGATAATAATAGCTTCTAAGATATTAAGTATTTATTAACACTAAGACAATAAGCCCCTGTTAACACTACGACAACAAGTATGTATAAACACTAAAATATTTCTTTCCAGATTATGAATCATTTTTACGTTAGTGTTCATTAGAAAACATTATCTTTTTATCATCATGTATAATTTTAAAAATATCCCTTCCATAAATTCAAAATGAAATAAAAATTGTATTAAAAATGAGTTCCAAATCGAGTAGGCATTCTCATTACAGGGCATGGCAAAAAAAAAATACTCGGACAAAGTTCTTGCATAATGGAATAGAAATTGACTAATTTCTTTTTAATTTGTGTATTCATTTTCTCGTCTAACACTTTAATTGTGAAACTCTTTATAATATATCTCTAAGTATTGTTTTTACTTTTTTACCATGTCAAGCAGAACAGAGCTTTTGAGGCTCAAGGGATAGAGCACTCGCCTCATGACGTATCCCGGGTTCGAATCCAAGCGATGGCTGGTCGACACTGATTCCGCACATACCTCGCACCGACCACGTAACTGACGTAAAACACCCTCAGTGATAGATGGATCATGGGTTAAAGTTCCCTTGCCGTCAGGTGAGCTGTGTTAAGTTTTCGTGGTTATCCTCTCCCTGTAACGCAAATGTGGTTAGTTCCATCTAAAAGTTCTCCACGAAGACGAATTTCTCCCAATACTTGATCCAGGAATTTCCTTGTCTTCTGGATTAGGTTCAAAGTTACAAGACTACGGAGTTGAACATCGGTAGTCCTAAACTCAAACTTGGTTCGACTGTTCAACGACGGTTTTAAAAATTATAAAATGTCAAGCAAAAGACACCTGCTATTTTAGAGTTGCTCACGCAAGGAAATCTGTCGTTTGCTCTGTACACAAAATTTGGAGTTTGGAAAACAATCGTTACAGTGGGAATGAGATAGATTAAAAGTAAAAGACTTGCTGCCCATTGCCGAAGATTTCAATAAGTATTTACACCTCTGCATCGCTAGAAATGACGACCACTTTGGAAGCACTTAAATTTATTTATCAGTAAAAGCCTAATATTATTATTATTTGTTATTTTGATAATTTATTTATTTTCATCAAAGTTATATTAAAAGCTGTTTGCCCAAGTTTTTTTTCTTGATGCATCCTGCATTAAGAACTAAATTATGTAAGAATGAAATTAAATACATATAAGTTGAAAAGTTTTATTGCAAAACATTCAGACAATGCAAACTTTAGCATTCTTCAGGTTTAACACAATGTTGAACAGATTCTCTTCTAACTGTTACTCTTGGGCATCCACATCCTATGACGCATTGCAAGGTGCAGGGACGACCTTCATCTTTGTAGTTGGAACAAGTATCAGGACAGGCTGAGTAACAGGTGCCAAACTCTTCACCTTTGCTTTCATCACATTTCTGTTTTCCAGCTGGAACAACAAGTTTTTTTATGCAGCTTAGAAAATTAATATCATTTCATTAAAAAAAAGACATTTTCATTTAGAACGCTTAATGAAACTCTATTTCTGAATGACTTATAGAATACCCAATCACAATCTATATGGTAAAAGTAATTTTCTTAAAATTAGGCGACTCACCTTGCGTGCTGTTCTATAACGATTAATTATTTCAATTTTTAATAAAATAAAATAATTCAGTGACTACCGTGAATAAAATCACTTGATTATAAAATCAGTCACTTTTTGAAACCAAAACTGAAAGAATGTTATCACCAAAACCTGCTGAAACCATTTTTTGATGTGATAAAATTATACTTGAAAGTTAGTAAATAAAATTTTTTGTAAGCAACTTATTTTAAAAATAAATAGAATGATCGGAGTTTATTATTTTCTCAAGTTTTAAAAGATGTATACCTTATAAATAATATATTTTATACTTTTCTTTAAGTACAAAAGTTACTAATGTGGATTGCTTCGTCATTGTAAATACGTTTGGATCAAATAACGATAAAGTGTACCGGTGTTAAGTGTGCCAATACTTTTTACCGTAAAATGCATTTTTACCGAAACATGATACAAAACAAAAAAATCTAATATACCGTAACTTTTACAGTAATAATTTTCATAAAATCACTGAATCACTCTAATTAAATAAATATTACTGTAAAATTTACGATTTATAATATTTGGTAAATTTGAATATTACAGTTGATGCATCCAGAGTGTCGGTACTTGAAACAGTAATTTGATCAGAAATGTCTTACAGTATTTGGAAAATTGAAAGATAGGAGTTAGAGAAATTATGAACGGGGAATAAAAGAAAGGGGAAGTAAAGGAATTCTGATGAAAACTGTAGATGAATAGGTAAAAGTTATAGAATGCCTATTATTATTAATTGTCAATGATCATCACTTACTCAATCACTCAACAAAGCAATCTTATCTTCAATATATGCCAAAGTGTATGTTCTTTTAAAATGTATTTAATAAAAAAAATTAAGAGAATTATAGGAATGTTTCAAAACTACTATAAATTCTTAAATCATAATGAATCTGTAACTCCATATTGTGCTAACCAAACAGATAAGCCCTATATTCGAAATTTCTTCTGTTAATTAAAAATTATAGCCTTATGTTTAATTAAAATATCAAATGCAAACTTAGTAAAAATAAAACCTAAATGTAGCAATCAATAAGCATATTTGTAAAATTTAAAATGTGTAGACTATAAAAATCCTCTATTAAAATACGATGAAAATATCGCTAGTCTGGGTTTCAGTACTTTTTAGCGTAAAATCTATTTTTATCGTAAAGTTTTACGGAATAAAAACCTGATGTAGCGTAAGTTTTACTTTAATATTTATTGTGAAATTACTGTATCCTTGTAATTAAATGAATATTACTGTAAAAAATAAGGAATAAAATTTTACTGGATTTAATTACAAAATATAAAATTTTTAATTTAATAAAATTTTAATATAAATGAAAAAAAATTAATAACAAAATAAAACATTTTACAGGAAAAGGAATTTTACAGATGCTGCACTCAGTGTGCCAGTACTTTTTACCGTAAATTGAAAAAGAATTTTTTACAGTGTAGATATTTTTGTTAAATACATATATTCTAAAATATTTGACAAAACTGAATCGTCTATGGCTTATTTTGGAACAATGGCTTCAGCTAAACCAATGAGAAAATTTCATTTCTTAAATTTGTCCGAATTTGAAAATCTTATTAAAAATCAGGAATCGACATCGTAAAAAGTTTGCAATTGTACTCATTCAGCCACATGTTGAATTTCGTATTCTTAGAGTCTAGCGTTTACCCACAATCCGGTATACAGACACACAAACATACTCTTTTATTTTATTTTATTATATGTATAGGAGAGGTATGCCGTATATATTTTCAGAATCCCCCCAAAAAAGTTTAAAAAAATGTCCAGATTAAGAACGTAATTTAAAAATTTAGATTTAAAGAGTGAAAAACAAAACTCTTGCCGAAATCTGTGAAATCTCTATTGAGGAAAGTGAAATTTAAACATCCAATCTAGTTTAATTGCCAATTGAAACTACGTTGTTTCAAATAATTGACATTAAACTCCTTTTAATTTATTTAAGTCTTTAAACACATTTTTTTTGAATTTTTGAAAATTTATCCAAATTTGAAACTAACATGATACTCGACGTAAAAAGAAATCGACAAGCAATCTTTGTGAAGAACTAGAACTTCCTTTTCGGAATATCCAGCTATCTTTGATTACTGGTTTATCTTTTGTTTAAAAATGAAAACTCATTAAGTGTCCCACCGATTCGCAATCACAACTCTCGAGTACGCCCTCTAGAGGTTAGTTTATTTTCAGGCTTTTAATTATTAAGTTTTCATTTAGTTCTATCAGAATCATTGCAGAGTAAGACGCCATTTTTTTGGCAGCAAATAAGAACAAAATTTCTCTAAGGAAAAGGCAGAAGAACTTGAAAAAACAACCTAAATCATTGGTAAATCTTTCTGAAACTGAACAAGCCAAGCATTTGAAGAACAATTTTTAAATACTTTTTAACTTCTATTATCAAGCTTGCAACTGATAATTTCCAATTTCATGATCGTATACTGTTAAAGATGTGTGTATTACGGTAAAATACATTTCTTTCTTTGCCTTCAATTCATTACAAATTAAAGTGAAGTCAACATTGCTTACTTTACGCCAATGAATAAATATGATTTCAGAACGTGCAGAACTGTAATAGTTATAGAATAATATATATTTCTTAATCTATGTAATTCGGAGAACAACAATAAAAAATCATCCAAATTACTTCAAATAATATCATTTATGTTGATTATTAATAAGTTTTTATCCTTTTCTAAATAAGTATTTTTTTTTTTAGTTTTGAATAAATTATTTCAACTAGAATTCAGCTATTCTGTTTGTAAGTTACATATTGAAATTCATATCGCGATCTCACAATTATAAAATTTTGCTGTGTGGTACGTCGTTTAAAAGTAATGAGGGGATAATCTATGCATTTATTATTTAATAATAAAATTTTCAAACGAAGACCATTATTTGGAACTCTCCGGATTTATAAAGCAAGTAAGTGTTATGATTTTTTTTTAAAAATTTACTTGTAAGTAATTTTTTTTTTAATTTGATGATAGTTCTCTACAGAATGGTTTTTACATCTGATTTTTTAACGCTAAAAAAAAAGAAAAAGAAACAGTATGAAAGTTTTTTATTTCACTATGAGGAATTTTTAGAATCGTTTTTTTTTTATCGTAAGCATCCTTTATTTTGCGTTTTTTAGTTTATAATTTTTTAATAAAAATTGTTTCAATTCTTTTTTTTTTTTTTTTTTTTTTTTTTTTTTTTTTTTTTTTNCGTGTTTATGCATACTTTTTGCATATTTTAATGGTTGAAACAATATAATTGGAAAAGTATGGAATGTAAAGTTTAAATAGGTCTTTCTTGTTATATCATTAAATTTAGTAAAATGATTTCACAGGCATTAGGTTTTAACTCTAACTGAGAAGATACAAATTTTTTTCCTGTTTATTTACAAATATTTTTCCAATGTGTTTTGGCTGTTGCTTCTTTAAAAAAAAAAAGAAAAAGAGATACCATTTTGTTTTCGCTTGCATAAGAAAGAATATCAAACATTTTTCTTTTTTAAATTTAATAAGCCACAATAAAGAAGGAACGTTACAATGCTACATTGAAGACATCTCCAGAGCAACTGAATGACTGCTCGTATAGAAATCGCAAGTATTCGTCTCAAACAACAACGTCCCCTATAGTTCGTTGCGATCACGAATTCTCTTATTGTTACCTTTGTTTTTTCCCTCTCTTCCTCTCACGCTTTTCAACTTGTTATATTTGTCATATTCGGATACAAAATACGAAATCGAAATACGAAAATACGAAATCGAAATGCAGGCTTGCGTCATCAGCAGTTCAAATTAGCAAAACGCCAACGCAAATCACATACCAATAGCGAAAGCTAACCGAATTCTGAAGGTTTGAATGTATAACGGAAAAATTCTGCACGTTTGGTATTTCATAAGGAAAATGAGGTAGTTCAAAGGTATAGAGTTTAAACTACGATCAAAACTATTGCACCATGGTCTTTTTTGTGCTTTATTTAAAAAAGTATAAATTCTCGTTGAAATAGGGGGGGGGTATATTTGTATCCGAATTAGAAGGCAAGATAGAACTTACAATTTTAAATTAAGCTGAAACTTGAAATTCTTCAAAGCTTTAAAAAAGAAACGTGTCTCAAAAACAAAAGCAGAAAAACACAATATACTTATTTTATACATCTTACTTTGTTTTAAGTAAGTTGAATATTTCGTTTTTAATTTTTTTTAAATGTAAAACTAATAGTAAATAAATTAACGTAATAAATTATCAATATTCAAACACAATATTTTTTTCTTATAAATGCCATAAGAACACACAAAACTCAAGAGAAAGTTTCAAAAATTTATTTTGAACTTTAAATAGTTATATAGCCAATCTTTAATAAATTTCTACATGAATTTTTTTTATAAATAGTTCAGCTTACCTTGGCATACTGCAACAGCAACAGCCAATGTGACGAAAAAAACGAAAGTTTTCATCTTGTTAAATTTAAAAAGATAT
Source organism: Parasteatoda tepidariorum (assembly GCF_043381705.1). Taxonomy (NCBI): domain Eukaryota; kingdom Metazoa; phylum Arthropoda; class Arachnida; order Araneae; family Theridiidae; genus Parasteatoda; species Parasteatoda tepidariorum. The sequence continues at coordinate 77,280,568 of NC_092206.1, read as the reverse complement.
TCTGAAGTTTATTTTTTATTCTGAAAAGTTTTGCATGAAATTCTACAGTAAGTTATGCTTTTATTGGGTATAAAAACTAATAAAAACAGCTGGAAAAACACACGTAACCTTGATTTTAAAAAAATTATTGACTCAGCTTTCTGTTTTATATTTCATCAATTCCTTATAATGTATTCATTGTTGTTACAGCTTTTTATAGGATCGTGAGATTTGTGATTAGATTCGTGATTTAGATTCGTGATTTAGATTTCGTGGCTATCATATTGTTGAGTTCATACCACTTATTTCTATTTATTTCTTATATTTACTTACAAATACCTTTACTTACGATCAATCATTTTGTTCTATTTTATAGTTATTTCTGATTCGTTGGGTAGAATAAAAAGTATAACATTCTACATTAAAGCATAATTTTTTTTTTAATATCAAAAGAGTTTATAAAAAATGAATCAAATGTCACTTAATTTTTCTATAAGAAATTTAATCACTCTATTTGCTCAAGAAACATTTACGCATTAATAAATTCTATTTTTATTTATTTTTGACCTTTGATTATCTATGATTGAAATTTTCATTTTTAGATATCTATTAAAATAATGTTTATCGAAGACACTGAAAAAAATATATTTGAAGGTGCCTTAATACTAAAAAACAATGTACCCAACATTTCTCTTAACAGCACAGTTTAATATTAAATTTATGTAACAAATTGCAATCCATTCTGATAATTGTCATATAATAATGCTTAATAAAATTTTAAAGCCATGTTGCAAAAATTAATTTTATATGTATATACTTTTATTGGTTAAATGAATACAATTATATACTCGTAAAAAATAATAAAAACATTGACTCATCCTTTCTATTATTAGACTACCTGTCAAAAATGACCACAAAAGTAACGTATTCCCAATGGACAACTTACGAAGGTTTCACTTAGTCTGAATTTCTTATTTTTAAGAAAATCCTCACAATCGGATTCTTGCAACTAGTCATATGGTTGCATACATGGGAATGTTATTTTTAAAAAATAACGAGTAAAAGTACAAATACTTTAGGCAAAAGTAACGAATAAATAGTAAAAAAGTTTAATTTTAAAGCGAAATTTTTACTCACAGTTATAAAATTTAATTATCTGAACATAATTCCACGTAAAAAAATAATGTTTGACAAATATTTATTATTTTATTAAGCAATGACTGAAAAAATTTGATTTAATCGGTATAAGAAATTCTTACAAATTTTAAAGTATCACATTTTAAATGACAAAATAAAAAATTCGGACGTAATCGGTCGAATAGTTTCCGAGAAATCAAATTTTGAATATATGTTTGTAAGATATAACTTATGGTTATGAAGAATATTTCTATGACTTAATGTAAGGATAACCAATGGGAATGCTTGAGGATGCATTTCTTCTTAAGCCTTCAAAAATAATTATAATAATAATTATAATAATGAATAGTAGCGATTAAGTTTGAAATCTATAATTTCATGTATGAAACGAAAATAAATTCTTAGCACTAATAACAGGGCCAATGTAATAAACACGAAACTACTTTAAAATATTTTGTCGAGAAATTTCAATGCTTAGAATGGAACAATTGAAATTTCAACGTTAGTTGCTGTTTTCATTAAGACACGTATTTAATTTCAATAGCAATACAATGAACATTGAAAATATTTAGTTGTAATATTCATTTTTGATTCACCAATGCCCAAATTTAAAAATAATTGTGATAGGATAAAACTTTTAAGCCAAATTAATGATTAAAATCCAAACATGCATGCTGTACTAGTAACCAAGGATATCCACAAAAAATTTTCAGGGACAGATTGCGATAAGAAAAAAAAATTCATCAAAATATTTCAAAAATCTGGTAATTTTTTTAAAATTTTTGTGTAATCCTTAATTTTCAAATACAGTTTTAATAATTTGTTCAAATCAGCTAAACTAAAGTTTTTTAGTATGAAGTTCAGTTTTTTCATATTATTTCAACTTAAGCTTTTTTAAAAAATAAATAAAAAATAAATAAAAATTATAATACTTTAAACTAAATATAGTATATCCCATTGAAAACAAACTTGTTTTACTAGTATTAATATTTTACGAAACGTAAATTTTAAGTTGTTTATGGCATTAAATTTTTTAAAAAAAATTTTCATGAAATAAATTTCATCAATGAAAATGAAAAAAGTAAAATTTAAAAATCGCGAAATATAATTCGAATATTTCTCTGAGATCCCTACATTGATGCCATACCATAGTCAGTAGTAGCAAATTTTATCGCATTTATTTGACGTAAAACAAATTTAGATATGATTCAATATATTTATTTAAATATTTAGAAAATAATTACTTACAGTCATTGTTGCTTTTCAGCATCAAATTGGAAACAAAAATCCGTTGTTTTTTACTTTCAAACTATTTAGACAGGTACTACATACATGTCATCTTTAAACACACATCTTTCATCAGTTTTTATTTTTCAGAACAGAAGCTGGTTTATTTAATCTTAAATTGTTTAATTGGTTTAAATTAGATACAAGCACAAGTCAGTGGCTTCTCCTTTATTTTTTTCATTTATTTCAGTACTTATTACAGGAATTCATCTCAGGGTTGTGAAGGGATATGTGTTTTTTTTCTTTCCCGCCAATTTACATTAGGGGTTATGTATATTCTACAGATTCAGAATACGTTTTATCAAAGAGATTGTCATAAATGATAAAATGGAAGTTAAACAAACATATCCAAAGATAAGTGTGGACATAGCTAGACATTGGGCTGGGGACATCCGATGACACTTTCAGATTCAGGTTTCACACCAAAATCGCGATTTCTTCCGATTTTTTTCATGTCCCCCCCCCCCCCCNCCCCCCCCCCCAGAGATGTATATGCTTGGTGACCACGACTTTTAGCATAGGTTGTTGAAAGAGAAAATAGCAATTTGTCTGGGGAACAACATTTACAACACAGCAACATTACAACATGAGCAATATTTCGGAAGGAAAAAAATATTTTGAGAAAAATTTAAAAAAAAAAAATCAGAAAAAATTAAGGATTTTTTCGACATTTTCGTTCTAAATACTTGTACTTTCCCAGAAAAAGCAACGAAAAAACATGTAAAAGTATTTTTTTAAATTTCCAATGGCAGATCAAAAGACAACTGTAGTTAAAAAACAGACAATAACATGAGAAACAGAAGGAAAGATGAGCAATACAACAAAAACAAAACTACAGTGAGTCTATAGATCGTTCATTTTCTGACGGGCTCTCCAATGCTTTTCCCACAAGTGTCCCGAGTTTAGTGCTGGGCAGTGCCTAATGTGGTTCATGTGATTAGTCCATTTCTTCTTGGATATTACACAGTGTGCAAATAGGACTTGGTAATATATTTATACGGAATAGATGTTTGGAATGGCAGTCGGGACCAGTAGCGAGGAGAAAGGTGGCCGCAGACCTGTCCCTTGGCCATAGTGTCGTTTATCCATTTCTTGTCCTTGTTTGCCTCTTTTATGTTTTTAAACAAGTAAAAGTATCAAATTAAAAAGGTAACTAAGTACGAGTACTTTTTACTTTTACTTCCGTTACAAAAAACGAAGTAACAGTATTGTTATACATGTATGGTTGTGTCTAATTACGTGGTTGTACGTAGCACGTTAACGTTACAGACCTAAAGATTGTTTATCATAAATCTGAATCAATTTTCGAACCAGATTTAATTGGATACCAGCAAGCGTCGTAATCTGTTGACCCCCGCGTGACAGAGCTTGCAAGTATCCGATTTCCTGAATGTGTATAAAAAAAATTTTTTAACATTTTTTAAATCCAGTAAACTCATAACACGAACATAAAGTCACTGATTGGTTCAAATTAAAGTCCATTTGAATTTCATATGAACGGAAAAATTACCAAAATGAATGGTTTAAATGTACCGTATATTTTGATTTTTAATCCCAGAATTATGGTTCTTTTTTTAGCGGTAACTATACATAGTACTATACATTACAGTAATTTTACTAAGGCAATTTATTTTACTAGAGAGGTTGTGTAAGGTTTGTAGAGATGTAAAAGAGGTTGAGTAAGGTTGGTAGTAAAGGAGGTTGAGTAAGTAAGAAAAAAAATTAAGTACGAGGATTTTGAAGATGATTTTATTAAAGGATAATAAAATATATCAAATTTAGCAATCCTTAGGATCAACACAGTGTTGATCCGACTCCCTTCGAACTGTTCCTCTTGGACAGTAACAATTTGCGGCACATGATGCTACAGAATCAATGTAATTAGAACAAGTAAGAGGACAGGGTGAGTGGCATGTGTTATATTCTTCCCCTTTGCTAGCATCACACGTAGGTGGATCAGCTGCAATTTAAAAATTATTTTAATGCATACCACGCAGTTTATTCAATTTTTAAAGCATGTATAAACATTTACTTAGTACTAAGTACACAGCACTAAGTTTACGTCGCCTGAGCTTAGACATTGGAGTGTAATCATATTGAATTGTTAAAATTTTACAGATCCTATAATGATAATCGCGTGATGCGTGATGATTAATTGACCAAGGGTATGACGAGGCATTAAGGGTCTCTTTTAAAGAGAAAAATGATTTAAACTAGCGGGAAGTAATATA
>NC_092206.1:77218586-77275434 GCF_043381705.1 Parasteatoda tepidariorum | reverse complement strand
AATTTTTTGTTANATTTGACAGTAAGTTTCTCATACAGAAACTGAATTTGAGAGTTGTTCTTGGTTACGCCCCGTGTAAGAAGGAGAAATGCCTACCAGCACGTGTCTGAGTTTGATTGAGGTCAAATTGTGGCCTACCGGGATTGCCGTTTATTATACCGAAGTTTTGTTGCTCGCGTTGGACGAGATCCCATGACTGTTAGCGGAATATGGAATCGATGGGTTCATGACGGTCATATGGAACGCCATGTAGGATCTCAGTAGTCCCCCACATCACTTACAGTCAAGAAGACAGACATGTTATTCACATGGCCTTAAGATATTGTACTGCTACGTCACGAACCCTGAGTCAACAAATGGGATCATTTGCAGGACAACAAGTGTCTGCACGAACAGTTCGACGACGTTTGCAGCAGCATGGACTATCAGCACGGTGACCATGGCTTCGGCTACCCTTGACGCTGCATCACAGGCAGGAGCGCCCCCAATGGTGTGATCAATGACAAACCTGGACGCAGGAATGGCACGACGTCGTCTTTTCAGACGAATCCAGGTTCTGTATACAGCATCATGATGGCCGCATCCGTGTTTGGCGACATCGTGGTGAACGCCCATTGGCAGCTTGCAATCGACATCGTCATACTGGCCCATCACCTGGAGTAATGGTATGGGGGGGCTATTAGATACACGTCTCGATCTCCTCTTGTTCGCATTGCCCGCACTTCGAACAGCAGCCGTTACATTTCTGATGTGTTAAGGCCAGTTGCTCTGCCTTGTCTTCGAGGCCTCCATAACGCTACGTTTCAGCAGGCAATGCACGACCGCATGTTGCCCGCACTGTTCTGACCTTCCTTGACACAGAACATGCTCACCTGTTGCCCTGGTCAGCACGTTCTCCTGATCTCTCACCTATTGAAAACGTCTGGTCAATGGCTGCCGAACGACTGGTACTCCACTACTCGTCACTTAATTCCGTGCGATGAATTGTGGCAAAATGTTGAAGCTGCATGGAATGCTGTAGGCGTCCATGATATTCAATCTCTGTTCAACTCGATACACAGGAGAACAGAAGAATAACTGCTGTTATTGCTGCCAGAGGAGGCTGCTCTGAGTACTGATTCCTCAGGATCTATACATCAAAATATCCTAATAATTTAATCACTTGTTCTTCCAATTATAATGTATGTGCCCGATAAATATCATTCTGGTATTTCTATTCCTTACTGTTGTAGCAATTTTAATGGCCAGTAGTGTATATACAAATCCAATATAATTGTATTTACCAGAAGACAGGGAAATAATGTTTTAATTTATCATGGTACTTCGATATATAAATACACCATCGTGTTAATTTTTCGTATTTTTAACGATTTCATAATAAACCCTTCCATAGAATTTTTTTTGTTGATGAAAACATAACTTTGGACAAAACAGTTAAGTTAAGGGAAATTAAAATATTTGTAATAATTAGTTTAAGATAAAATATTATAACCAGTGCTAAAAGTTAATCTACTTTTTTATCGTTAATTAATATTCCTTGAACATGAATATCGACAAAAATCTCATAAATATCGACTTTGCAAAGTAAAGAATCTTCATTAATAGATAATTCTGACATTATTTCAGATATACGGAGATATAATGAATCATTTTAGTGAGTTAAAAACAATGTGAGTAAATTGATTATTTTTTTCTGTATCCAAACTGAAGAGTATCTAATACTTGACAGAAACTTATAAAAAGTTCATAAATCAGAAATAAATAAAATTGCTAACTTTGCTTTTGGAAACATGGTAAAGTAAGAAACGTCTAATATAATTAAATTTTTGCAGACTCTTACATGTTTGCATAAGTTCAACCCAAGGGTAAATAACGAAAGCTAAAATTAAAAAAAGTGTAGAACATCCGGATTATTATGACGTTACAAAATTAAAAGTTACAAAGCTAAAGGTAGTAGAAAACTAGAGAAAAAACCATAACTAATGAAATGAAATCTAATCTTGAAAATTATTCTTTATAGTTATTTTACCCAATACAAGCTATCATAAATCGAAAAGAACTTACAGTTTTATCAAATACTTATTTTTTGGAGATTTCATATAGCTCAATACTGAGATGCCGAGCCATAACTGTTCATAAAATTATGACATCTTTTTTTTTATTTCCATAAAGAATACAAAAATCAAAACTTGAAAAGTATTCTTAGCAGCTATTTTACCCAATCTAAGTTATAATAAACTAAAAAATCTCACAGTTTAATCATTCATTACTGGATTTGAATGCGATAATGGTTTGTAAGATTTTGATAGCCTGTTTGCATTTGTTCTTAATAAAGAATGTAAAAAATATTGCAGTAAGTATGAAGAATAGAACTTTTTTTGTTAGGTCAACTTGAAAATTATTCTTTACAGTTTTTTTACTCAATACAAGTTAATAAAAATTATTTAAAAAAATTGCATTTTTATCAAATAAATAGTTTTTGGCAATTTCAAATCATTCAATACTGAGATGGAGTGCCATAAGAGTATGTAAAATTATTTGTTGCTCGTTTTTTTTTCATATGGAATCCAAAAATGAAAATAAAAACTAATTGATTTGTTGGATAAACTTACCCAAAATATAAGTTATAATAAATAAAAAACATCTCAGATTCAGCAAATAATTTTTTGTGTGGTTTTAGAACATTCAATGCTGTGCTCAATCACGATAATCGTTTTGTAAAATTTTAAAGTTTTTTTTTTTTTCAAATTAATTATAATTTCCACCCTCTACTGAAAATGCATGTCTCTAATGACTATATCTCTGATAATATTTCTAAAAATGGTTTTAATTCGATGAAACATTCTCAATTCAAAATTTTTCGTTTTAGATATTATCTGCACTCTCGATATTTTCATTGACATATTTTTTTAAATTATTTTTTTTAATCCATCCGACTGTATAGAGTGCTTAAATTTCAACTGGATCTCAGAGTTGGATGATAAGATTTGATGGTTTTTTAATCACATTAAATGTATTCTCCTTTATTTTCATCGCTGAATAAAATTTGAAACTAATCAAACTTTTTTACTCTTCTTCACTTTGCAGATTTCTCAAATTTCAACTGGAGCTTTTGATTTGTGGACAATATCCATTTTAAGTGACATCTGACCGTTAAAATCTACTTATCTATATCTGTTTTGTTTTTCATCAAAAGATATATTAGATATCGAGATTTCGATCACTTACAGAGTAGCTACATTGCGCAAATTTCAACTAGAGTTCTTTGTTGGAAGATAAGATCCGATGATGGATGAAAAGATTCGATAAGGTTCAATCATAGCTGTCACATTAACACTTAATGTAATGTGACAATTTAATTTCGAATTTTACCTAAGCCTTTAATTTTTCTTTAAACGTTTTACTTTTGATTCCAATTTAATGTTATTATTCCTTTTATGTCATATTAATTGACATTTATTAGTAATTGTATTTACATATTTTTTGTTTTATTTGGCCTTATTCGTTTTTTTCTTCCTCGCTTTAGTTGCGTCACAATATGTTTGAGATCCATGTATTAAATTTTTTTTTTAAACTTTCACTGATGTTTCCAATTTGTTGCCCTTAACAATATTTGCTCACCATATAATCATTTGTTATTAGTGTTGATTTAAATTGCTTATTTTTTGTGTTTATACGAACTATTACTGCTGCTTCTGTGTTTTTCTTTCCAGAGTTCATGAAAGAGTTATGTGAACATATGAGATTTTCCGCCTGTAACAATTGTTCTTAGCTATGTACAGAAATTCTTATTTTATATCTTTTTATTTATTAATTTTATATCTTTTTCTACTTTTACCATTTAATGCTAAGTTTTGAATTTAGTTTATGGTATCTATTTTAATTTTAAACCAGTTTACTTAAATTTTTTTGGTTTTTGGTTACTTGAATTTCAAGCATTTTTTTGTCGTCAAACTTTTCGGATTTTTTAGTATTGAGGAAAATTTTTATATTTTGATTTTTACTTGATATTTGTTTGAATTAAAATTTTCTTACGGCTTCGAAAATTTTATAAAAATTTCCGGTCTGTCCGGGTATTGTCACATTAACACTTAATGTAATGTGACAATTTAATTTCGAATTTTACCTAAGCCTTTAATTTTTCTTTAAACGTTTTCCTTTTTTCCAATTTAGCAATTTTAATCTAACTTTCTTGTTGACCTTTCTCATGGTCATTGCGGTCATCGCACTTCCTGTGGGGAAAGTCAACCAGCCCCTCTATTCACGCCTTTCTTTTTCTTCTTTTAATTTTAGGGGGGCTAACTAACCAATCTCTTTCCTTTAAATTTCAAACTTTAATTTTAATTGGTCGTAATTTTTCTGGTCCTATACCAGTTAAGGAATTTTTAAATCTTTTTAAATACATTCTCTTTTTTTCCAACCTTCGGGCAGGTTACCCTTTTTTCTCGGAGATGCGGACTTCGGTCCGTATCGAGGGATTTCTTTTTACATTTTTTCTTAACCTTTATTTTAAATTAAATCCATAGCTGTAATCAATTTCAGTAAAATTTAAAATCAACATTTTACACCTTCAATTTTCTTTAACTTTAAAAGCCCTCTCAAATTTAAGTCTTCTTTTCATATTTATTTTAACGGTTAAATTACTCGTCCTTTTATATTTAACTTTATGCATGACGCCTTTGGTTTCGTTAAATTCTCTTGTCACCCATTTCCTTTTAAAGGATATATTTTTTCTGTGCCACAAAATGTGTTGCAGAAAGTTTTGCGTGATTGTTTTTTTAGCTTTACCTTTATAGCTATTAGTTATCACCTTTTTTCCCTTCTGTATGTGGTGAGTACCTTTCAATTATTGTTATGGGCATGCATATATGTGAATTTATTAGTTTTTCTTATTGGAAACATCAGCTTACTGTATTAAATCATATATATATTTTGGATATAGCATGACTTTACCTTATTTATCTTTAGTTATTTTTAGTTTCACCCTTATTCTAAATTCGGTGATACCAATTTATCCAATTTGTTCAAACCTCTCATTTTGTGACCCTTTGAACCTATTGGGTTATTGTTATCCCACATTAGCATTGTACTACCACTTTCCTTAACGATCACATCCCCTTTAATTTTATAATTACCCTGTTATATATTTCGGCCTTAATTTTATTTATCATGACTATATCCAGAGATGCATCCAATTATGCAACCCATCCATTTTAAAAACAATTCATAAATAACTTTACTTTATATGGCACCAAAATAATTTTTAATTTAACTGTCACAATAGCCACTTCAAATATATAATCCTCTGTCTTAATCAAGGAAACTATTTTTCAATCGATTTCTGGCTGGAATTTTGAATTAGAATAGTATTTATTTTTAAATGTGTTAACGATTTCAGAAGCATTTAATTTTTTAAAAGTTTTGAAATTTACTTTGTAAAGTCTATTAAATTGTTTTAAATTGTAGGTGATAGGATCAAGTGGTTTTGCTTATTTGATTGAAACTTGATTCATGAAGCCAACTTAACTGTTTCGGAATTTTTTTCAATTTACTTAAATGTAAGAGAATTAGGTTTATAAAGCCTTAAAATTCAGGAAAAATTTCGTTGTGATACATGCATAACAAACATAAAACATGGAAACAATGATCGATAAAATGGCTTAGAATCATAGCGTCAAATCAAATTATTGTTCTTGTTTTTTTCGCAGGTCATTGCGATTGCTCTTGTTTAGCAGTGGCGTCATTTATGGCCACGAATTTAACATCTGCCACATCCATACGTCACACCCGTTTATAGGGCAGATCCATTGATTCATGAGCAAATCGAAATTTTGACCTGAGCCAGAGGACGATCAATCTTGAAGACAGTACCTCCAGAGTTAAAATTTGCCATGCGACATGTAGGACTTTGTGACTCGACTGATTTAATGTGCACCAGTCACAATTTTTCACGGGGATTCTTCGACTGGCTGGATTCGAACTCCCGTTCATTTAAATGATTTAAAAATTGCTTCTAAATGCATAAACATTTCAGCAAAAGCTATTGAATTTTCTTTTTAAAATTGTTTTCTTCATGTTTTAGGGTATAAAGTTTATAAAAATGAAAAATATACAAGATAAGTACATAATTTCTTTAACGCTATAAATTTCTCTGAAATAGCAGCAATGATTTTAAATTACAGAAAGATGTAAAAAAATAAAGACTAAGTTTAAGTCAGAAAATAAAAATATATTCGTTTTAAACTGTATGAAGCAGTATCTAGGAAAATAAAACCAAGCGAAGAGGTGAAGAAGTTATCTAAAAGAAAATAAAAAAAAATTTTTATTGATAAAATGAAAGAATAAACACATGTCACACTTTAAAGTTTCCATTTTAAGAAAATTTATTTGAAAGAATACACGAAAAAGGAATTAACTTTACAGATAAAAAATTTAAGCGACTCCATGAAACACGTTTATTTAGGTGTTTCAAAAGAGAATGATGCATTTTAAAATACGATAGAATATTTATATTACTCTGCAAAAACAACGAGACTTCAAAAGTGGACTGTTTATTTTGTTATGAATCACATAAAAAATATTTGAAATGGAAGTTATCTTTGAAGTTCAGCATATTTTAATTTTGATTTTAAACGTGCCTCTATTTTCATATTTATTCTGAAATTCTCCTAGTAAAATAAGCAGGCAATTGAGGAAAATATTATTTCAAATAAAGCATTCTTCTTTTCGTTTTCAAGGTATAAGATTTTTGTTTTCAATTTCAATTAAAATTAAATATTGTATTATGAAACTTAATATTTAAATATATTTGTAAAAGTCACTATGTGAAATTATAACAAATTATTCGCTTTCATGTATTGAAGCAGAAGAAGGGAAATATTTTGAACAAGGAAAAGTAAAGAATCTAAGCTCATAAAAAAAGTCAAAACTATAGATAAAATGTGGAAAGATAATAAAGATTAATGAAAAGAGAAGAAGAAAAATTATGAAAAAAAAATCTTTTCAGAAAGTATTAAAAAAATATTTTTGAAAAGAATTACAAAAATGTATATTAAAAATCCGGAACTCAACATACTCACTTTTTCACATTAAAGCTAAGCGTACAAATCGAAGTAAACGGGGGATCAGGAAGTGATTAAAACCCTCTTAATAGTCACAAATTATATGTAAATTTTATTTCTAATATGGAAAAAGATTTTAATAAACATATATTAAACCGATGAAAAATTTTGTTTTCTCCCTTAGAGTAATGATGTATATAAGTTTCAAGATCTTATTATTAACTTTTCTTTTAATTTTCATTTCAAAATGAATGTCTTCTAAAAGTTAAAAAGAGTAAAATCTGCCCAAATGAAAAGAAAAAAATTAAAAAACTTAGATCTCTTCATTAACTTTCAAAACTCTATTTTCAACAAGACTAAATTTCATAATATTTTTGAAAAATTTAAAAATTTGTTTCCAAAGATTTTAACATAATTAAAAGTTTTAAATTTAATGAATCTCTTGGTTGAACTATTTTTAATTACAATTATATTATCAAAAATTTACCGAAAATTTAAGAAATAGGAGAAATATTTTTTATTTGTTGATAAACATCATGAAAATATTATTACTGGTAATTTAAATACAATACAAAACTTAGAACTTAGGAACTTAATGAGGAAAAGCATAAAATTCAGACCCATTTACTTTTTATCAATTAATAAAATTATAAAATACTTTTTTAATGATCTCCATAATTTTTGTTTAAAGATGCCCAACAGCTTCATTTTACCTGCAGGTACGTTAACAGAATGGGAATGGACTGTTTATTATTACTTTAAAAATTTTGTTTTTAATAATAAGGAAAATTTAAATAACAGTGACAATTCAAAATTTTTTTCTAAAATTGTTCGATCAATTAATCGACGAGTACGAAATTTTGTGAGCTAACAATAACTATGCAAATAAAGCACACAATGACTATGTAATCTTCTATAAAAATTCTATGCCGAACTTTAAAAAAAAAGTCTAAAATAGTTAAAAGTTTGATGTTATTAATTAAAAAAATAATGTTATAATTAGAATTTTTTATCTTTATATAAGAGGAAAAATATTAAAATTAACAATACAATTTCCTTACTTAATTATGAATTCAAAATTTCATAAAAATCCCACAAAATGTGTAAATCCAATTTGGTCAAATCCGCGGCTAAAAATCCGTGCAAAACGGGTAAATCGTGATTCTTTCTCTCTTTTCTTTTTTTTCTCAAAAATAAATGTTAATTTTATAAAATCATTAAAAATGTATGATTAAATGTCAACCTCATTATTTATAAACTTTAATTTATCTAGTATAATATTATTACCTTCCGCTCTTCCACTTTTGGGTTTATCTTTGGTAACTAACAAATGAAACATGCTTCAGTACTGCAGTTAGAGCATGACGTAAAAATCCCTCTATTTACGGTTCTAACTCCATTTGCACTTCTGTTTTCATATGTTTTAATCTATTAATCTTATTAAGAAAATATATTAAATCAATCTTGAAAGATTCCAGTACGTCAAAGTTTATTTGAATTCGCTACTCGCTTTATAGATTTCGTTTTGTGTTTTGTTCTGTAATTTCTTCACATCTTATTTTCTGTTTTTTGCTTGAGATATTTTTTACTTAATGTGTTCTATTTTCGTCTCGATTTTTTAGTGCTCCTCACGCTATTGTGTTGGTGTATTTTGCTTTGGCTATATTGATACAGTAAAAGAAAACACTACTTCTTGCAAAAATGAAGCTGATGAAGAGATTATATTTTCATTATTTTGTTTTTCGGCTTCTTAATGTAGAATTTTAAAATTTTTTTATAAATATTTTTTAAATTTTTATTGAAACTATTATATTTGGATAGTTTTCTTTTTCCCTTTTCGTTAATTTTTATTATTTTCCATATTTTTTTTTCTATATTTTTAATTTATTTTATGAGTTTTATATTATTTCAGCGTATGCGCAGTTAATGAAACATATTAACTNATACATCAGTTCAGTATAGGTGTTAGTGTATGCATTTTCAAAATATTCCTATTTAGAAAAAGCTTTTTTGCTACTATTATAAAAAAACGGATAAATATTGTGGATAAAGCATAGTTTTATAATTGCCTAGCGGAATCCGTTTTGGCAAGTAAGAAAACATATTTCGGTTCCGTTGACGCCTGGCTGTCCCATTTCAATTTCTAAACCTGGTTGAGTCTCTGTTTAATGGAATCTACATAACTACAGTTTTAAAGACAAAAATTAAAAAATTAATATTTGTCTATATCTTAAAACGTGATAGAGCAAAACGGTTATTATATTCGGAAATAGTGTAACAAATTACATTACAAAAGGCAGACACCTTGACTTATATTAGTTATCTGAAAATTTGTTTATTAGTATTAATTTCATTGGAAAATCATTAAAAATTAACAAATTTAAATTTTCTTTTAAAAATTTTATAGTTGAAATAAAATGATCTTTATTTTTTTTAAGAATATTTGCAATTTACAAATTTTTATCAAGAATATTAAGAATTTAATTATTTTTATATTTGCATATAAAATAAATTAAATTCTCAAAATTAGTTCATAGCATTATACATTAAGAAACAACTTCAATTACTTTTTATTTTAAATCATTTATTTAGTTTTTTTATGTTTAGAATATTTAGAAAAAATAAATATTTTATCAATCGTTTATAATTAAGGAACAGTTTTACAGTTATCAAGTAACTAAGTACTAGTTAAATAAATGATACTTTATAAAAGTATTTGTAGCTAATGGTATTTATTTAATATCATTTCTAGGAATTCAGTATAAAAACTTAAATCTCTCAAATTGATTAATTTCCGAAGAAAGATAAAAAAATTTGCAATAGCTTTCTAGAGTACTTTATTAGCTTTAAGGTTTTCAATAAAAAAATTTGAAACTAAAATCCAAATAGGAAGCAAAATGAAAACAATTTAGATAAAAATTTTAACGTCTTTTCATTCGGTTTTTCGTCTTCATTTCCCCGTAAGTCATGAATTTTAACACAAAAAATTTTATAGTTTAAAAAAATAAAAATAAACTTTTAAATTCGTATAAAATCAAATAAATAAGTACTCGAAAAAACTTCTTCGGAAGTAAAAAAATAAGACTTAAAAGGTAAAAACATTTCAAATATTTATAAATTATGCTTTCAAGAAGAATACTTGATTAAAAAATAGTGAAAACAAAGATAACAAGAAATTTATTTACACTAATAGAAGTAAATTAAGTACACGGAGAAATAGATTCAGGTAAAATTACCACACTGTATGGTAATGACATAAAATTAAATCATAATTCAAATCATAATCCAATGAAAAAAACGGTATTCAATCCATCCTAACTTGGTCATTACCTCTCATATGGTAAACATTTCTAGAAATTCTGTTTTCAAAAACCCAGAACTGAAAAGTAAAATTAACTGAACGCGTTGTTTTAATGCCATGCTCTAAGGTATCGTGATAAAATTGCCAAATTTCATCAGATAGTATAAAACTATATTTTGTTATTAATTTTACTAAAATCATTATCAAAGCACTTCCTTAAAAACTACTAATCGGTGTTTCCCAAGAGACAGAAACATTAAATGTTACCATATTCTGGTAGTTTCGACAGTACTTTGTTGCTGAATAGATACAGAATAATATATTTGAAATAATATCTGTCATTCATATTTTTTGGTTCAAGTTTCATGTAAAAGCAGGTGTGTCTTAAAATTTCGAATAATCTTCAGGGTACTTTTTGATCACACTTAATACAGGGTTATTCATAATTCCCTTCGGGCTTTCGAAGCGTTATAGTAAAAAAACGAAGACGAATAGGGCAAAAAAGACCGCATGAAATTATTCCGAAACTATTCAAGTTTTAATTTAAGCAGTTGCCGGTAGATGGCAGTAACATGTACCACTGAAGCCAGTTGTAGTAAAGAAAAATGGTGTTTATAGGAGGTGGATGGAATTGTGAATAACCCTTATTAAGAATATTCGTTGAAAAAAGTACGCACATTTCATACATTAATATTTTAAGCGAGGAAAAAAAACAACATAAGCATAATCGAAATCCGTCAAAGCACTTACGAGGAACACTGAATAAAAGACATTAAAACTAGATAGATTGGTAAATGAAATTTTGAAGTGTTTCTAATTACTGCCTTTCTGTTTCTCTTTGTTTTCTTTAGAAAAGAAACAAGGTTTAGTTCTCTCAATTTTCCATTCTCACGAGTGATTACACAATAATAAATACAACAGATAAATATAAATAAGTTATATTTAAATTAATTAATGTTGTTTGTAAACAGAAAAATCCATATTAAAAGCTAAAAAAAAAAAACGAAACAAGCTTCAATTTAAGTGCCAATTCGTATTTAATAAATAAAAAAAATCCAGTAAATAAAATAAATTTAAATTAATACTGTTTATAAAAAGAAAAGGCCATAATTAAAAATATTAATTTGGAGTAAAGAAACAGGCAACAGCAGGATTCGAACCTAAAACGTCATTAAGCCGGGCAGCTTTCCTACTACTAGACCGCCATAACTGAGTTTGATTAAACTAGTAAATACAATATATTTACAGCCACGATGGCTCAAGGGATAGAGCGTTCGCCTTCCAATGAGGTGAACCGGGTTCGAATCCTAGTCGATACGAATTCCTCATCCGGCTCGAACCGACCACGGCGCTGACGTGAAATATCCTCAGTGGTAGACGGACCATAGGTTAGAGTCCCCTTGCCATCAGGCTGACTAAGGAAGGTTCTCGTGGTCTTCCTCTCCATGTAACTCAAATGCTGGTTAGCTCCATCAAAAAGTCCTCCACGAAGGAAAATTTCTCCCATTACTCGATCCAGGAGTTCCCTTGTCTTCTGAATAGGATTCAAAATTACAAGACTACGGAGCTGAAGATTAGTAATCGTAAACCCATAAAATTGGGTCGGCTGTTCAACGACGGTTATAAAATAAAATAAAATACAATATAACTAAATTTTCAAACGCGTTTTACTTGAAATAGGCAGGCCAGTGAGCTTTATTATTTTAAGGGGTAGTTTCATATCAAAGTGATATTNGGGTTCAAATCCCAGTCGATACGAATTCCTCATCCGGCTCGCACCGACAACAGCGCTGACGTGAAATATCCTCAGTGGTAGACGGATCATGGGTTAGAGTCCCCTTGCCATCAGGCTAACTAAGGAAGGTTCTCGTGGTCTTCCTCTCCATGTAACAAAATGCTGGTTAGCTCCATCATAAAGTCCTCCACGAAGGCAAATTTCTCCCAATGCTCGATCCAGGAGCTCCCTTGTCTTCTGGATAGGATTCAAAATTACAAGGCTACGGAGCTGAAGATTAGTAATCGTAAGCCCATAAAATTGGGTCGGCTGTTCAACGACGGTTATAAAATAAAATAAAATACAATATAACTAAATTTTCAAACGCGTTTTACTTGAAATAGGCAGGCCAGTGAGCTTTATTATTTTAAGGGGTAGTTTCATATCAAAGTGATATTCTCAAGTGGGGTCATCTTCTTGTAAGACTGACCATCAAATGTCTGGTGATACAATGGTCCCTGGACATTGAAGGACTGGTAGCAGGACTTTGGCTTTATGATTCATGTTTTCATAGGGGGAGAATCAGACTCCCCCTAGACTCGGGGGACTTCAAATAATGATCAACTATACAAATATTTGACTGTTGATTGTTGAGGCTAAGGGTGCGATCAAGTTAGATGGTCGCAAACTTCCTCACAATTTCGACAAAAGACTGGTGTTTAACTGTTGGAATGAGATGATAATTTCACATTTTTCATGTAGTTCTGAGTGAGAAAAATTGACGCTTAAGTTGGTCTTATCAATAAATAAATGAATGAATAAAAAAAATTAGAAAGAAAGAATAAAGAAATTAAAATTTTTCCAATGGTTTATAAATGATGTATAAAATAGAGTTTCCTCGAGAAACACTATTTGTTTAAATGTTTTCAAATTTTAATATTTAAAAACAATTGTTGTTTTATTTTGTACCTGGTTTCTGATAAAATAAAATTTGCAATTACAAGAAAATTCCCAGAACACTTGGTGAAGTGAAGCTTTTTCCAGCTATACGATAAATTTACACAAATTTCAACTATTAAATTTTACTTATTTACACTGTTCTTACTTTGGCGTTGAGCGAGCTTTGGAGTGAGCTTGGCAAAACACTATTAAGAACACACCTGGAATATTTGCGGATCGATAAAGCTTTTCATTCACACTGCAAGCCATAAATGTAATATTCATTCAATATGACTTAAAACGTAAGTGCACTTTGTTCGAATTTAGAAATATGGAAGTAGTAAGAGAAAATTCGTGCATTGAATATGAAGTTATTGTATGAGTGCCACATTTTATTTTAAACTTTCTTAGAGCCAACAGAAATCATTTCAAAAAAGAAAAATGCATTAAAAAGTAAGAAAAAATTAATTAAAATATGAAAGTGTTTTAATAAGAAAAGCAAAATTAACGCACCAAGAAGGAGTCGTCAAAATGAAACGAAATTTTACATACGTAATGACTACTTTGATGTAAGTAAATGATTACAAAATCAAAGAAAAACGATAATCTTTGATTTTCTAATCATTTACTTACATCAAAGTAGTCATTACACATGTAAAATTTCGTTTCATTTTGACGACTCCTTCTTGGTTCGTTAATTTGTTTTCAATGAGTATATATAGACGAGGTTTTTACGTGACTGAAACGGGTTTGCACTTGTTTACGTTTAAGTATAATTGAAATTTTTTTTTGTTAAATTTTATTGGGAATTAAAGCTTAAAAAATAGTATGTAACAGAGTAAAAAAATACAACTGATTGGAAGGCTAAATTATAATCAAAATTTTAATTTAATTAAAATTTTGCATCGCAAATTACTGCATTTTAGTCATATAAATATTGATACATTGTAAAAACTGGATACTCAAATATCATGAATTTTTCTTCATTTTTGACAAAATCGTTTCCTAATATATAAACTAAACTCTGTGGTGCGACAGCCCATAGAGGGCCAAGGCCTACCGTGCCCATCTCAGTTTTCTTGACCTTGGGCTCTGGGGTGCAGGAGCAGATGTTCCGGTTAAGTGGTCAGCCAAACGCGACCCCCCCCCCTGTGTTTAGTTCCCAATCATGCTTGGTACTCATTTATCGACCCACTGAAGGGATGAAAGGCAGAGTCAACCTTGCCCGGCCCGAAGATCGAACCCAGGACCCGTGGCACGGGAGCGCGAAGCGCAACCACTCAGCCACCGGGCGTCCTTTCCTAATATATGCTCCGAGCGAAAATTTCGTCAAAGTGACGAAAAAGCTATCGTCACTTCTTCGAGGAGACGAACTTCGTTGAAATTAATGAATTTTTCTAAAAAAAACAACTTGCAACTTTTTCAAATAACCATTTTATCATGGGCGCTATATAGATGGTGGTGGTGCAACAAAACAAGGACTGATAGAACAGAGATTGAAAAAATACTCGCACGTCCGAAGCGGGTTTCGAACTTCGGATCTTCCTGGCACGAGACCAACTCCTTGCCACCATACAATCGACTAGACTTAATTTGTCACTTTATTTTCGATTGTCTATTCTTTATTCTAGTCTCATCATTCTAGTTAATAAGCTCCCACAATGTACTATGATGAGATTCCGAGCTGAGGAAGCATTTTCGTCAAATATTTGAGGTTTATATTTGGGAGTTACATTGAGTTTGAGAGTTATATTTAGAGAGTATATTCATATATTTAAGAATTACGTCATTTTGCGACAAAATTATTCTCAAGATTAACGAAATAATTTTCAAGAATTGCTGAATTGTCAAAAGTGAGCGTTTCATATCTGAGAATGTACCTACCCATGTTTCTTTTAATTTGCTTAATCTTTAATGAAGTACTAAATCAAAAGTCTAAAATGAAATTCCCACGAATATGGCAACAGATTGAAAGAGTAATAAAGATAAAAAATGGAAGGAGGGGGGAAATGCTAATCACTTTATTTGGACAGGTTCTAATGAAAAGACGAAATTTTTATATAAAACTGAAAATCGGAATTTGATATTACCATAAAAAATCAAATGAACATTAAAACACTAAAATTAAAGCAGTTATACTAGTAGCAGAAGGGAAAGTGAATAAAATATCCTCATTTTTTCAAAGCTTTTTTCTTAGAATACAGCAAATATAATTACAATTTTTAAAATGGCTACCTTATCTAAATATAAACCATATAGGAAGCCATGGCATCCGTTTTTGCTAACTGAATAGAAATTATTTAATACAACAATTATGGTTACATAATGGAAAAAATTATACATGGCCAAGATATTTGATTTTTGCTCAAAAGAAATTTTAAAACAATATATCAGATAAGTTGTGCTATATATTACTTATAAAAAACTCACAATTAGATAGATAAAAATTATTTTTAATAAATAGTTGGTTTTATTGCAGTTAAATAGCAAAGAAGACTGAGGCATAGCAGTTCAGTTGAGTGTGATGTATTAAAACGATATTACACAGGTATTACTTGTAATATACTAATTTTTATGTATCTACTTTTACTAAAAACATATAATAATATGATTTTAATTCCCAGAATTTCATTTTAGTCATTAAAATTATTATAGTCATGGGACATTAAAAAAGGGCAACTTATTTTGAAAATGACCAATATATATTAAGTTTCTCAGAAGTTATAATTTTCCAAATTTTACTTGACAATAATATTAAAATAAATAAACAATATAAATGTCAAGTGATAATTTGAAAACACTTTTATGGTTTATATCATATATTATAGCATCCAAATCAAGTTCAGAAATAAAGTAATTGAAAAATATTGATAGCATTCCTTTCTTTTATTGTTTTGTACTATCTCGAGACAAAAATGCCTAAAGGAGACTATTTTCCAATTATAAATCTATTAACTCTTGTGTACTGTTTAGAAACATGTACACTTAATTCATTTGGCTTTAATGTTTTGTCTTCAAGCTAATTGTAAATACAAATGTTGTTAATCTACACGAAATTAGCACTAAATACTTCTAAAAAAGAAATGAGTGTTTTAAACCTGGAGTTGGTAATGAAATTTACTAAGAATAAATGAGAGTAGATCAATAATTAGAATAATAAATAGAAACAAATACAACTGATAATCTAATGTAAATAGAAATTAAAGATAAACTCAAGAGGAATGTTTGTTTCTACTACATAGAATGATCGGGAACATTTTAAAAGTATTAATATGAGAGATCTGTTGTAGATGGTAACATACATCGAAGTTATTTCTTCAATTTTCACAGAAGCTACTATTTATTTCTATTTTATCAGTATCTTAATTTAATTGTTATTATAGTGTATGGTATTCCTTTATAATCTCTGGTGTAGTCCTGGTATTCCTTTAAAATGTTAGATTTCAATTTTCTCAAGTAATTTGATTGAAAACTAGACGTCTGCAGTTCAAAGTTGCTGGATTACTTGTTTTTGAAATTCTGAGTATTGTGATATGTATAAAGCTTTAAGAAAGCAATGAACTAAATTATGAAAACCTACTTATAAAACAACAGCGGCGGAAGGGTTTTCAAAATTAATTACTCATACTGCACGGAAAAAAATTTCTCGCAAAATTTACGTACTGTATAGTAATGATATTTCTGGTAGAAAACCTCTCTTATTCTAGAAATAAAATCTAAAATATACGGCATTTAAACCATTCATTAGGAAGCTTTGTTCACATGGCTACAGTCTATCGGAAATTCAGGTTTCGAAATTGTAGTTCTTATTACCTCACATTTAGTGAAAAATGCAAAACTGAAAAGTAAATTTTACCGAATAAACTCCTTTTATGTCCTGCTCTAAGAAACCATGATAAAATTACCAAATTTTATTATATGTACCTTATTTTAGTGTTAATTTTATCAAAATAATTACCAAAGTGCTTTGGTAAAAATTACCAAACTTTTTAATGTTCCATAGAGCCAGAAAAACGGTAAATTTTACCATATCCCGGTATTTTTTACCTTACTCTTTTTTCAGAGTGGTTCTCAAAAGATCGGATGTTTAACAAGACTTCCAACTACTAAGCGTTTTGCAAAAAATTTCATTAGGTGATAAATAATTGAAAACTAAAGCTTTCAGAATTTTTGGTATCTGTGCAAAAATTTTAAAAGCCTCAAATTAGAGAGCTGGAACAAAGTGGCTTTTCATGTAAAGTTTCGAAACATGTATATGTAGTGGTGTTGAAAGTAACTTTAAATCAAAATTTCAAAACAAAGAATTAGCTACCACTAAAAGAAATCATCCCAAAAAGTGTTTAAGTTGGCAGCTCCATGTTTAGATGCAGAGTTATTACAGGGAAAAAAACTCAATGCAATTATTTAATATAATAAACTTCATGCTAAAAAAGTAAGGAAAGGTAGGAATGAGGGTCCTTTTAGGGTTGTATTTCCATCTCAAGGAAAAGGTGAATAGTTTTTCTCAAAAACAGTCTTCAATAAGGGCTGGTATTGCTTAAATTGTATTTGACTTCATCTGTCTCATGAATTAAGATGAAAATTTTATGATAAAATGCTTGCATTTTATAAATTTCCACGT
Organism: Parasteatoda tepidariorum; assembly: GCF_043381705.1. NCBI lineage: Eukaryota > Metazoa > Arthropoda > Arachnida > Araneae > Theridiidae > Parasteatoda > Parasteatoda tepidariorum. The sequence goes on along the minus strand of NC_092206.1, from coordinate 77,257,798 downwards.
GAGCAGATTGCGAAATGTCATGGTTCAGTTCAAAAGTACTTGAAAATTACTTTTGAAGCTTGAACTTGTACACATTTGTTTTCTGGATAAGCTGAATTTTGAAGCACACATTGATTTTCTGGATACGCTATTGTTAAAAAATAATAGGTGGCGATGATGAAATGTGCAGTATCTATCATTCCATTTTAAAGAACATTCTAATTTAAATAAATATCACTACAAATAAAAGAATAAGAACTCACATTTTTATCAATGAAAACATAAATAGTTACATAAGATAAAAGTTTTCATCAAAAACACATATTTATACATCTTTCATTTTTTTAATTGCATTCATTTCATTATAAAATGCGAACACATCATCCATAGAAAAAGTGGTATGTTATTCAACTTAAAATCAAGTGGCAATTTCATTATTGTAAATCACACTATGATAAAAGTCACAAAATGTCTATCCAGACACACATTTAAGTTATTATATCACCATGGATAAGAGTGGCGCAGTTTTCTGAAAATAATTAGAAAAATGAAGCAATTGTTCTACCATTTTTCTTTCGTGCTGAAAATTTCATTTTTTAGTTTTGAAAATAGAAAAGGGGTACTTAGTGGTGATACTTTGCCTAACTAGCCTTTTAGTACACTAATGTGATTTTAGGGTGGCCACAGTTTATCAAAATTCAAACACTGGTTGAATAAAATGGACGAAAAATGTTTTAATGAATTTCTATGTACTAAAAACAATTTGTATATTAACTATTTGAGCTAAAGTGCGGTCAGCAGATTTTTTAAAAATAAATTGAAATTTTAACACTTTAAAAATTTTGAATATTCCCAAGATGCTTTCTCCACCACATTTCACATTTTTCAGACTGTGGCTATCATAGATGATTTACTATATTACTTTCTTAGTGCTTTTTATACGTAAAAGCCAACCCGGAAGTGCAGTATTCAAAGTGAATTCAAAGTAATATTTTAGTAAATTTAATTAATATAAAATCAATTTGCTTAGTTTTCCAAACAATTTTAAACGTCTCTGCAGCATAATTATTAACTCCTACATATTTGTTTGCATACATGCATAGTGTTGGCCAAAAATAATTGAAAGCAATTTTATTAAATCAAAAAGTAATTGGTAAAACATATGATTTACTGCCACTTTAAATAGTCAAGTGACAAGGGAGGCAGAATGTTCAGTAACTTATGTGACATGCAAACATATAAAAATTGAAAAAAAATTTTGGTTGACGAATTTAAAGGTCCTATGTTAGCTTAAAACGATAGAATTTTCTTTAACTTTCAAATTATAATATTCAAAACGAACAAAGCTGCTTACATATTTATGCACTTAAAGTTATCAAATCAAGAGGTTATTTGGTTATTACTACTAAACTAAAATAATGGTATTTTTCTTTTTTCCAATTTATATGTTCAAGATTTTTTTTTATTTTGAAAGAAAAGCTTTATAAATCTTATATTCTTAGGAACCAACTTTAAAATTGTGCACACATAAAAAGAAGGGCAAATAAGTGATCTTCAACAGTTATCAAATTTTATTTTAACCATGTTGTAAGTCGGGCATTTGAAAAGAGTATAGCATTGTCCCCTTGTATAATCAACGTAGTTTAGTTACTTTGAGGATCAAAAAGTGGCACTATCGTAGTATAACATGGTAGAGTATACTGGGCAATCTTAATCTTAAAAAAAATAAAAGTAATGGGTGCAGGGTATACCGGTTAGTGACATTAAACTTTTTAAAAAAAATCAGTGTAGGGTATACCGAGCAAATGTACACCGGGAAGTGGGACTAAAAGAGAAAAACTAAAGAACATTTATCGATTAAAATAGTAAATGTCTATTGAATACAGATAGATCGCTTATTGGTCTAAAACCAAGACTTTTCTATATTTTTAGTTACAGTGTAAAAATTATGGCTTTCTACTTATACACTTAGAGTTAGTACGACAAATATGGAAATGATTATCTCATTTGCGTTTTAACTATTACAGGGCAAATAAGAGAATCGTAGAAATTTAAATCTTGAAATTGTTTCAATTAATAATATTTTAGTACCTGACTTACAAAGTTAAATTAGTAAATACATGTTTCCCTTATTCTTAATGAAATACATATATAAAAAAAAGTCTTTATGTACATGAAATAATGAGTCGATTCCTAAATAAATTCTCTTCAATGACACAATCATGAATTCGGATTGCATGATTTAGGAAATGTTCCGCATGTATGCAGCGGGTATTTTGAAATACTATGATTCATTTTAACATTCTATATCATGTCGAACGTAGCCTTCTTATTCTTTCAAAATCACGAAAAGGTCTTCTAGAAATGGCATCAGATACCGCAGTAGGATGATTTCTTATTTGCGTTATGTGAACAGAAGACGGCGCTTCCGATAATAATCTCTCTTCGGTTGATAGCAACGTTGTCGTACCGGTACCAACGTTTGGTCTGTGACGGATAAAAGGACCGTACCAGGGTTTCTTTGTCTTCTTCGGCGCTGTTGTTGATGGTTCGAAACTACTACTTTCTGCCCGTGTGGTTGCTGTTAGGCGACGATTTGCATTTTGATGATTTGCTCTTGTATCTCTGACAGATTGTCTTTCAAGTTCAGGTGTAGTACTTATTGCAGATTGAGCACTGAGATTTGTTCTTCGAATTTCATTTGATCGACCTCTTGCTGGAGATACGCTTAGACGTGGCTGTCTTGCAGGAGGTGTTATGTTTATGGTTGGTTGCTTTGCTGGAGGTATGTTTATCGCTGGTTGCCTTGCTGGAGATAAGTTTACAGAAGCTTGCCTTGCTGGGGACGTGTTAACAGGTTGCTTCGGTGAAGTTATGTATTCTGGTGGCTGATGTACTGGATGTATGTTAACTGTCCTCTCTGGCGATATGTTTGAAGTTGGCTGCCTAACTGGAAGTCTGTTTGCTGTTGGCTGTCTTACTGGGATTATGTTTGCTGTAGGCTGTCTTAATGGAAGATTGCGTCCTTCTCTCGTACCGGTAGCTGTTATAAATAAATAACTAGTTGTATTAACTGATTGTAAGTAAAGAAAATTACAGCAAAACTTTAATGATTTGAAATGTATTAGCTATGAGAAAATATAACTTTAAAATTAGAAGCAAAATTAGCGCATTCTCTAATGGTGAGTGTTAATGCAACAATTCGCTGTAAAAAGAAAACTGTCTTGAGGATGACAAAAATAGTGGGACATTTTTACTTAAATGAAGAGAATATTTTCTGGTATTAACTACTACATTGTTTTTTTTAATAAAAATGTAGTACCATAAGAAGGTTTACAATAGTATCTAGCATTGCGATAGCTCTTGTTGCCAGTTATAATTAAGCAACACTGGCATCAATATTCGTTTCGTGATTCTTTTATGGTCCCCCGAAACGAATAGGCTTTAAAAAATGAATGAATTCACGGAAGATCTTATTTCTACAGCAAATTACAATATATACAGTTTTCATTCTTAAAATAACTATATTTTAGACAATTTTAATCAAATTATTTCAAATATTTGAGAAAAGAAAAGATTTTCTGCAACACAGAAAGAAAAAAAATTACTTTTTTTGTTACAGTATTGATACATACGAAATTTTTGCTACTAACTGTAAATAATAATATAAAATTGTGGAAATAAATAAATGAAAATGACTTAATATACAGAATGAATTCCAACACAATATTTTATCAACCTATTTCATTTAATAAGAATTAATATAATGGTATATAGTATAAATGATAATAATAAAACATGTTAAAAAGGGACTCATCATAACATGCTAAATTTCATTACTACTTTTCTAATGAAAAAAAAATTTCGCAAACCACAAAGAAGAAGTTTCGAACGAAAGGCAAATAAAAGAATGATAGAAATTCCAAGCAAGCATTCCATTAGAGCCAGAATTCTTTGCGTGTACAATGAAAATGCAAGAAAGAAAAAGGAAATAAGAATTAAGGTAAAAAAAGTTGTTGAGCACAGTTTTTAGCTAAGATAAGATGATATAAGGTCCAAAAAAATCTCTATTAAAGTTAGAAATTAATAAGCATTTCGATTCGCATAAAAAGGTTCAATTATGTTAACTATTTGCCAATCACAGGAAAGAAGTTACGACCAAAAGACAAATAAAAGAATAGTAGAAGGCTTAATTATTTTAACTATTATACTCTTGACCTTTGAAAGTAGGACTTTAAGGTTAAATGTTTGAGAAACATGCCGTGCGTTCTTCGTAAAAGACGATTCCTCTTCTAAAGGAAATGTTTTAGCACAAGCGTTTTATCATTAGTATTTATTTTGAGGAAACTAGATAGTTCTGTCCGGAATACATTATTAATATCAATATTTAAAGGCATTTTACCTAAATAGTACTACTTTTCATACTTAAATTTTTATTCGTTACAAATCACCGGCAATTACATATGAAATATTTAATAATAAAATACAGTCATTCAGCCACTTACGTTATTTCTTTGCTGATAACATTTGTGAGGTAAGTACTGAAAACTGTTTTCGCAAGGCCTGCTAGCGATACGATTTTTTAAAAAAAAGTTGCATTCCACCCGGGCCTTAAATCATACCACCCTTTTAAAATATTGACTGTTTATGATTAAGGGTAAAAGTAGACCATGTATAACCTAAAATAATTTTTTAATATAATCGGAAATGTTTTTTTTTAAATGGCAGGCACATAATCGGAAATGTGATATGAAACTAACTGTTACAAGTATAGCCTAAAAATTTGTTAATGGAGTTTGATACCACGTTTTACGAAGTTCAAGCTGACTCTTCACTTTTAATAAGTGACTAAAATCCTTGACTAATATCCACTTTTAATCCTATGCAATCTTGTCAAGCAACTTGATAAGATTGCATAGGAATTATAACCAACTTTCTTCAACATAAGTTTTGGAAATGGGGAAATTGGTTTGATTGAAGCCTAGCCTTTTTTTTTTTTTTTTTGCTATTGGAACAGATCAGTCTAACAAGTCTCATTACTAATTAATGATTACTAGATCCTTACTTGACTAACCAGGAAACATATCGCTGGTACCAAGTTTAAATGACACTTCTGCACTCACTTCTCATTCAAATAACATGAGAAGTGAGTGCAGAAGTGTCGTTTTAACTTTGAACCAGCGACATTACTTAAATGTTTTTTTTATCACTTTTCTTTTCAAGGGAAGAAGGAAAATAAATCTCATTAAATTTGACGAAATAGTTTCGCTCCTTTCCGGTTGATTCATAGATTGGTTTTATCTTCTGTCAAAAAGTCAATTTAATTAAAGATCGTCTCACCAGGATAGTTAACGTTTCAAATATGTCATGAGCCTCACTGACAAGATGAAAAATAACGTAGTATGAGAAAGTTAGTCCAGAAATAGTACTCAGCAACTTTACGATAGTTTGGGTGAAGTACAATTTAAGCTGCTTGGAAAACTACCTGTTTAGTATAGTTGAAGTTGATACGTTTTTCCTAAATCCTACCGGTGTGATTTAGGACTACACACGAAATACAATTTAGATATAACAACGCAAAGTTTTAAATAAAATATTATTCCAAGCTTCAAACGAGAGTTAGCCAGCAAAGAAACAATTAGACATAACATAATAAGTTGCTTAAGAATTATATGATATATCAAATAAACTGCACATCATTTTAGTTCTGCTCTATCCTTACGCACGATGCTCAAACATTTCGCTGAGAACTTGTAAAACAGAAAAACTTAACTCAAGTACTCACAAGTCACAATCAGTGACTTGATTCTTTTACATAGAAAAAGGGCTCTAATTTAGCTACTATATTATAAGTTTCCAAAAGGTGTTCCATAGAATCTTAGGGTTTCGTGCAAGAGTTAAAAAGATTCCGAGAAATAAAATTTTTAAAAGGTAATGATTTTTGAAACCTAAACTATATACTTACACCCAATCAATAATCCATTATTTATATAATATTAGATAAATAATTTAAATGAAATAGTTTATGGCCATTAAAAAAAGTATTTACAAATTTGTCTTAATATAAACATTTATTGAAGGAAATAGGAAAATCATTGATAAAAAAATGGATTCTAATCATGGCATTAACATTCACGCTTTTTAAATTAAAATAAAACAATTAAATTTATTAACCAAGAAACATGTTTACTTAATTATTTTTAACGTTAATAGCAGTTCTTTTTAAGTTTCATTTGACTGAAAATCGTCATTAGAATTGTTTCGTTTTAATTTCCACTTTTGAACAGTGCTCGAAAAAAAGAAACAGATCACCCTGAATAACTTTTGATCTAATGATCGGATCTTCTCAAGAAAATCTTAATGGCTCAAAAGGGTAACATTAAATATGTTATTTAATAAAGGCTGACGATATTTTAAGTTAAAAAATCAGACACAAAAACGTACTTTCTTTGAATAAACCTACTTTTTTTGATAGATTTGAATTTCTGTCTCCCAAAATATAGGAGGTAGCCGCAATCTGGGAAATATGGTCCCAATAATTCGGTCAAGAGATTGCACCAAAGTTTGGACCCCTTTATGTTAATTTTACTTTTGCGTATTTTGCTATATCTCGAGAAATTTTTAAGCAAATTGAAAAATGTTTGCACACAATTATAAAATTTGTTTATCTACAGATAATTATCTACAAAAAACAACTTTTAGTAAGCATTTATTATTTTTTTATTTTATTTATAACGGTTGAAAGAATTTTGAATTGTAAGGTATAGAAATTTTTGCATCAATTAAAAGAATATAATGCTATGAAAAACTACAAAATTTGAGCAAAATCGGTTGAATAGTTTCTAAGAAATTAAGCTTCAAAATAGTCAAATATATAAAACTAGGAGGCTTCGCCCCCTTCTCGCTAGCGCTCGCCATCCCCCGGAACTGCTTTCGCAGTTCGTTTCGGATAGCTTCGCCGTCCGATGCTCGCTTTGCTCGCTCATTGGATACGTTCTTAACGTCTAGCTTTTGTATACTTTTTTGAACACTGAAGTTTCGAAAACTTTTCACTTTAGAAAATTCTAAACCTGTGCATTTCAATATTAATTCGAAATTGCAAACAGTTCACATATTTTTCAATTTCAGTTGTTGAGAAATGTGTGTATATGTGTATGAGAAATGAAATAATTTTGTGAGAACTTTTTTGATAATTCGGTGAGAATTCACCCGATTAGACATATGATGCTCACTACGTGCTCTTGCACACCGAAGCCTATCAATTAAAACGTATTAGCGTTATATATAATATAAATTAGCCATATGATGCTCACTACGTGCTCTTGCGCGCCGAAGACTATCAATTGAAAATTAAAACTGTTGCCAACGCGAGAAAAGAAATATCATCGGTTTTATTGATACATACGTATTAGCGTTTTGTATAATATAGATTCTATTTTTCAGGCACTATTCAACCGAAGAAATCCGAATTCGTCGAAAAAGAGATATGTTTATTCAGAGAAAGTACGTGAACTTAAAATATCGTCTGTACTTATTAAATAGCCTATTTGAGGTCACCCCCTTGAGTCATTAAGATTGAGTCCTAGAACGCGAAGATCCGATCTTTAGATCAAAAGTTATTCTGGGTGGTCCGTTGCTTTAACTCACTATACATGCAACAAAAAACAAATTCATAACTACACAATATTTAGCTCCATGGCTGCGAATTTATCTGTGAAACAAAAACTTTTTGAAGGCTAAAAGATAAACGATGGCAAAAGTTTGATTCTCCGTATTTCATTTTAATTTTGTAACCAGCGTGTAACAGTCGACTTAAGTTTGAATATATGAGTAGCAATGCTTAACTCCATATCCTTGTAATTTTGAACTCAAACAAGAGGACAAGGGAACTCCTCAATTAAGTATTAAGAGAAATTAACCATCTTAAAGGATTTTTTTTAACCGTCGTTGAGCAGCTGACTTAATTTTATAGGTTTGCGGCTACTATTGTTCAACACCGTAGCCTTGTAATTTTGAGTCCAATCCAGAAGACAAGGGAACTCTTGGATCGAATATTGGGAGAAATTTGCCTTCGTGGAGAACGTTTTTGATGGAGCTAACCCGCATTTGCATTATATGGAGAGGAAGTCTACGAGAACCTCCCACGGTTAGCCTGGCGGCAAGGGAACTCAACCATGATCCCTCTACCACTGAGGATATTTCACGTCAGCNAATAAATAAACGAAAATGACTTAGAAAAAAGTTAAATATCACAGATTGAATTCCAACACCATATTTTTTCAACCTATTTCATTTAATTATAATTAGAATTAATATAATGGTATATAGTATAAATAGTAATAATAAAGCATGTTAAAAAGGATTCATCATAACATGCTAAATTTCATTACTACTTTTCTAATGAAAAAAAAAATCGCAAACCACAAAGAAGAAGTTTCGACCGAAAGGCAAATAAAAGAATGATAGAAATTCCAAAGCTAGCATTCCATTAGAGCTAGAATTCTTTGCGTGTACAATGAAAATGCAAGAAGGAAAAAAGAAATAAGAATTAAGGTAAAAAAAAGTTGTTGAGCACAGTTTTTAGCTAAGATAAGATAATATAAGTTCCAAAAAAATATCAATTAAAGTTAGAAATTAATTAGCATTTCGTCTCAAATAAGAAGGTTTAATTATGTTAACTGCTTGCAAATCACGGAAAAGAAGTTTACGACTAAAAGGCAAATAAAATAATAGTAGAAGGTTTAATAATTTTAACTATTATATTCTTGACCTTTGAAAGTAGGGCTTTAAGGTTAAAGGTTTGAGAAGCATGACGAGCGTTCTTTTTAAAAGGCGATTCCTCTTCTAAAGAAATGTTTTAACACAAGTGTTTTATCATTAGTATTTATTTTGAGGAAACTAGATAGTTCAGTCCAAAATATATTATTAATATCAATATTTAAATGCAATTTGCCTAAATAGTACTACTTCTCATACTTAAATTTTCATTCGTTACAAATCACTGGCAATTACATATGAAATATTTAATAATAAAATACAGTCATTCAGCCACTTAATTTATTTCTTTGCTGATAACATTTGTGTGCAGTAAGTACTGAAAATTAATTGTTTTCGCAAGGCCTGCTAGCGGTACGATTTTTAAAAAGCTGCATACCACCTTGCCTTAAATCGTACCACCCTTTTAAAATATTGAGTGCTTATGATTAAGGGTATAAGTAGACCATGTATAACGTAAAATAATTTTTTAATATAATCGGAAATGTGGTATAAAACTAACTGTTACAAGTATAGCCTATAAATTTGTTAATGGAATTTGATACTACGTGTTGCAAAGTTCAAGCAGACTCATCACTTTTATCCCCTTACCGATCGGTTAATTTCCTAGAAAACGGTTATTAAAGTGCCTATTTTTTTATCCCTGTCTCCCTGATGAGTGCTGACATCTAGTTTAAAATAAACTAACTATCTACAATTACCTTGAAAATATCCTGGTACTGCCATCTGGTGTGTAAAATGAGAAATAAAATGTTTTCCGGGCGAAAGAAATTAATTAGTTTTATTCTTATTGGCGCGTTACTACTGAACACTCTAGCCCGGAAATATCATGGGAGCGGAAAATAGAGGGCGAAACCTCACCCCGTTATTTTCACGGGAGCGAGAAGGAAGAGGTTAATACGTGCAACTTGATAATATTGCATTTTTCAGGACTTATAACCAACTTTCTTCAACATAGGTAGGTTTAGGAAATGGGGAAATTGGCTTGATTGAAACCTTTAACAATGGTATTGTTACAGATTATTCTATAAATACTAGATCATTATTTGACTAACCAGAAAACATATTACTTAGATGTTTTTTTTACCACTTTTTTTCTTTAAGGGAATAAGGAAAAAAAATCTCAGTAAATTTGACGAAATAGTTTCGTTTCGTTCCGATTGATTCATAGATTGGTTTTATGTTCAGTCAAAAGTCCGTTTAATTAAAGATTGTCTCACCAGGTAGTTAACGTTTCAAATGGATGCAGTTATGTCATGACTCATGAGTCTCACTGAGAGGATGAAAAATAACTTATTATGAGAAAGTTAGTCCAGAAATAGTATTCAGCAACTTTACAATAGTTTGGGTAAAGTACAGTTTAAATGGCTTGATAAACTATTTGTTTAGTATAGCTGAAGTTGATACGTTTTTCCTAAATCGTACCGGTGTGATTTAGGACTACATATGAGATACAATTTAGGTATAACAACGTAACGTTTTAAGCAAAATATTATTCCAAGCTTCAAACGAGAGTTAGCCAGAAAAGAAACAATTAGACATAGCAGAATAAATTGCTTAAGAATTATATGATATATCCAATAAACTGCACATCATTTTATTTCTGCTCTATCTTTACACACGGTGCTCAAATATTTCACTGAGAACTTGTAAAACAGAAATACTAAGTTCAAGTACTCAGTGACTTGATTCTTTTACATAGATATGCACGTGAAAAAAGGGCCCTAATTTGGCTACTATATTTGGGGTTTCCGAAAGATGCTCCATGGAATTTTAGGGTTTCGTGCGAGAGTTAAAAGGATTCCGAGAAATAAATCTTTTAACCAGTAATGATTTTTGATACCTAAGCTATGTACTTAGATCCAATTAATAATCCATTATTTATATAATTTTGGATAAATAATTTAAGTGAAATTATTTAAAGTAAAATGCCATTAAAAAAAAGTAATTATATTTGTCTTAATATAAACATTTGGTTAATGAAATATGAAAATCATTAATAAAAAAATGAATTATAATCATTGCATTAACATTCGCGCTTTTTAAATTAAAATAAAACAATTAAATTCATTAACCAAGAAACATGTTTCCTTAATAACTATTTTTAACGTTAATAGCAGTTCTTTTTAAGTTTCATTTGACTGAAAATCGTCATTAGAATCGTTTCATTTTAATTTCCACTTTTGAACAGGGCTCGAAAAAAAGAAACGGATCACCTTGAATAACTTTTGATCTAATGATTTAATCTTCTCTGACTAAATTTTAATGGCTCAAAAGGGTAACATCAAATATGTTATTTAATAGATGCTAACGATATTTTAAGTAAAAAAATCCGACGTAAAAACTTACTTTTTTGTATAAACCTACTTTTTTGTTGTTGATGGATTTGAATTTTTGTCTCCCAAAATATAGGTGGTAGCTGCTATCTGGGAAATATGGTCCCAATAATTTGATCAAGAGATTGCACCAAAAATTAGACTCCTTTATGTTAATTTTACTTTCGTGAATTTTGCGAGAAATTTTTGAGCAAATTGAAAAATTTTTGCACACAATTATAAAATTTGTTTATCCACAGATAATTATCTGCAAAAAACAACTTTTAGTAAATATTTATTATTTTTTTATTTCATTTATAACGGTTAAAAAAATTTTGAATTGTAAGGTATAGAAATTTTTGCATCAATTAAGGGAATATAATGCTATGAAAAACTACAAAATTTGAGCAAAATCGGTCGGATAGTTCCTGAGAAATCAAAAAAGTCAAATATATAAAATTCTATTTTTCAGGCACTATTCAACCGAAGAAATCGTGCGAAAAAAAGGTATGTTTATTCAGAGAAAGTACGTTTTTGTGTGCGATGAACTTAAAATATCGTCTGTACTTATTAAATAGCATATTTGAGATCACCCCCTTGAGCCGTTAAGATAGAACGTGAAGATCCGATCTTCAGATCAAATGTTATTCTGGGTGGTCCGTTTTTTTAGCTCACTATACATGCAACAAAAGACAAATTCATAACTAGACAATATTTAGCTCCATGACTGCGAATTTATCTGTGGAACTTTTTGAAGGCTGGATGATAAACGATGGAAAAGGTTTCATTCTTCGTATTTCATTTTAATTTTATAACCGGCGTTGAACAGCTGACTCAATTTTATGGGTTTATTGCTACTCATGTTCAACTCCGTAGCTTTGTAATTTTGAACCCAATCCAGAAGACAAGGGAACTCTTGAATCGAATATTGGGAGAAATTTGCCTTCGTGGAGGACTTTTTGATGGGTCTAACCAGCATTTGCATCACATGGAGAGGAAGACCACGAGAACCTGGCGGCAAGGGAACTCTAATCCATGATCACTGAGGATATCACTGAGGATATTTCACGTCAGTACTGTGGTCGGTGCGAGCCGGGTGCTGAATTCGAATTGACCAGCCATCACTGGGATTCGAACCCGGTTCACCATTTGAAGGTGAGCGCTCTATCCCCTGAGCCATCGCGGTATTGTAAATGATTTTTAATGTTTTCAAAATAAAGTAGTATTTTATTAGTTAATACGTTCATAATTGCGATTAGATACAAAATAAAGAAAGTCGGGGTACCGCCGAAAGACTGTTGATTACTTACGGTTCCGAAGCATAAACAAAAGTGGGAGCTGCTGCTCTAGATCATTCTATATACAATGTTCCTTTTGAAATCAGAGGTGGTACTGTTTAGGAGAAGTACGATTTAGGCAATTTCTTCTATATCCAATATCAGAGCACCATGTGTATGTGTTTTACTTTAAAAAGCTGAAGTGGTAAGTAGCAGACATGGTATAAATATGTAATATCACATTTTTCATATTGGTTTTATCCATTTATGAGCCGTAATGGGTTAGTGGGTAAGGCATTGGATAAGTTATAGTAAAGAATTGTGGTTCGATTCCCAATGACGGCATGAGGCCCACCTAGCTTCATGCGAATGGGTACGGGAAATTAGTTTAGATTGTAAGTAAAAATAGTTAGTGCTCAATACTGAGCACAGTGGAATGCTTTACTTTTTTGTTCTCTAATCAGAAAATGAATCCAATTTACAAAAAACAAAGGAGACAAAGAATTATATTAACAATTAAAACATTAAATCAAAGTGGAAAAGTGCCTAACGCAGCTAAAACCAAATTTGCTTTATTTTAATTTAGATATTCAATCAAACACTAAATCAGGAAGAAGTAATAGAATAAAAGAAATGTGTGTTTGTGAGACAGCACTTCTTCAGGGGACACACTGCTTACAAACACACAGAAGCATTTCTGTTGTCAATGGAAAAACCAAAACTGGCAGTGTGTCTTCCGAAGAAGTGCTGTCTTACAAACACACATTTCTTTTATTTTAATACCCTTTTGTTAGTCATGCACACTGTAACGTTTTTTTAGGATTGGACATTCATGGTGCTTCTTTAAAAAAGTAGTAGAAAGAAGACGGTATTTTTTCTCATTGGCTGTCACCTTGATTTCATGCTCTCACAGTTTATGAGTTCAGAGCTCAACAAAATGCTTTAACAAAGCATTCTTACATTCGTTACTGTCATAAAAGAGCGTCAAAATCTGTGGATTAACTGTTACAATCATATGCACTGTTATGTTAGTGGTGACATTTACGTAATATTTTACCTAAAAACTATAAAACTTAGAAACTTGAGACTGAAAAATGTGCAGAGAAATATACATGGAATACTATTGAGTAAAAAAAACTTGTGGTAACTGTTAACTATTAAATTCGTAGTAAAAAATAATAGAGCAAAAAGTTTTAAGTTCGAAATTGTTCGATACTATTTAAGTTTAATTCCATGATTTTAAATAATTTCAAAATCCGGATCTTACTTGAAGAAGGAGCATAACTTTCTCTTTCTCGATTGTCATCGTGTTTTTTCCTTGACTTTCTCTTTGGTTCGAAAAAATAGACTCTGAAAGGCTTTGGGGTTGAACTAGTTGTCGAAGAATTTGAAACTGGCTCCACTTTTTCTTTTAAATCTTGCACTCTCAAATTAGAGTCTGACTTTCGCTGGCTTCTTATAGGTATTGGATATGCAGTAGTTGAGTACCGAGATTTTGGAGCAGTTGTTGATTCTGCAATTCTGGCGACAGTTGGGCGTACTGTGCCAGTAGTAGGCCTTGTTGGTTGGGCTCTGAAAAGAACATTGGCTCTGTTTGGTCTTATTGTAGTACTACGTTGTCTTGCAGTTGGGGTTGATAAGGTTTGTGTAATAGGATAATCTGTAAAAGATATTTAAAAATAAATACAAATCTCAAACATGTAACTTAAATAATATTACTATGGATACCAGCACACGTCGATATCGATGGTAATGAGAAAACTGATATCCTGGCCAAGGAGGCCCAAGATAACTCCCAACTTTCCAACAGCCTGACCCTAACTGATGCTGATGCGATAGCCAGCCGCAGACTACTTTCTGCTACCTCTCCGACGCACTCCATCCCTGCCCTAAACTGTGATAGAGCCATTTCCACAACCATAGCTAGATTGAGGACTAAACACTTCAAAGGAATGAAAATATCTCCCGATGGCCATCGAAGCTACAAAATTTGTCCTCACTGCATCGACACCGAACTCTCTTCCCGACCATATCTTTGATTGTCCAGCAATACTGGCGAAGCTCTTCAGGATCCATCTGGATCCCCCGCAGCAACTCCTCTATTCCATAGAGATTATTGATGAGACCAAAGCTGTTATAGATACTTTTGGACAAATTTAATTTTCCTTGCACTACTGGACAAGACAAAAACTAATAATATTACTATATTGAGAAATATATAGCAAGCTATTACATCTTTTGAACTTATTATGCATAGTGCAAGTGCGAACTATAGTTTGCTAAACTTTTAAACAGTAACAGCTGAAAAAATAAAACGATTTGTAAATATAGTAAAGTAACTAGAACAGAAGTATTTGGCAAGAATGCCTGTAACTCCCTCTAGATAAAAAATCCAAATTTATTAAATCTTCTTAATCTTTCATTAGATCTTTATTGAAATATTTAGTGATATGAAAAATGCCAATTTTAAATTTGAGAATAATTCTTAATTTGGTGCAAGAAAACTACTCACGAAAAGTTCTTTTGAAAAAAAAAACCCAAAATGTGTTTGTTACTCCTTTTTTTACACTGACAAATAGGTTCCCTTTTATTTTTTGTGACATTTTCTTCATTCTCCTCAATTCATGATATCACACGTTTGGAAATAACGCCATATGGGTTTCCTTTGTGAATTTTATTAGCGCACGACACATAATATTTTTCTAAGGCTTATTTTTTTCCTGATACATAGTTTTTTTAAGCAAGCTATTTAATTCGTATCTTTTCCATTTTCTAAAATGCTTTATTCAATGTTTTTGCAATAAATTCAAAAGCTATTTTCGATTCTGAAATTCATAGAAATAACTTCGTAACCGAAGTAAGTAAATAGGAAGTTTGAGTTAAAGTTGAAATAAGAAAATATTCTATAGAGTAAATTATATTTAAGTTTTAGAAAGTTATTGTAAAGTTATAGAAAAAACTAAAAATATAATCAATACATGCTAGTATTAGCATTTAGTTTTTTAAATCACTGCAGTATAAATTGTAAGTAATTGATGAAGTGGAAGAAGCAGGCTACTTGTCAATAATTTGATAACAACATGTTCAATTATTAACAACAATAATTTGGAACAACAACAATAGTTGATATTATATGGGCTCAAATGTACCCATATACATCGCCAATTTATTTAAATTTTTTTTTAAATAATTATAACTTTTAATTTCAGATAGAGTCCTTATAAAATCTCTTTATTTTAGATTATTTCGAAATAAATACGATAAATGTTGTTATGTCGTTAAATATGCCGTTAATGTCCCAAAAAGAGGAGGGATATGATTTTTAACACAGCATTTATGAATGCTGAAATGTTTGTAATTTTTTGATAATTTTTTTAAAAATAGTGTGAGGTCCTATCGATTTGCCTCTATCACCTGTTTGTAGATGCATTTACTTACAAAATGATATAGTAAGTGTTTTTGAGCGACGATGCTCTTTTGAGAAAAGCTGAATAAAAAACTCAGATTTTGCATTTTTTTTTAAAAGTTGAATGTTTATATTCACTAAAAGCCCTGATAATTCAGAAATGTGCTGGGTCACAGAGATTGTCCTAATAGTGAAATTTATTCAGCAATGAAATAATTGAAATGCTGTTTTTAACAAAAATTTTAAAAAATGCCAAAAACCAAATTTCTCAACAACTTTGACAGAGCGCAACTAGAAAGCAAAAATTCCCCATTGAAACGAGTGCATGTTCTTAAGAGGGCAGCGATATTCTAATGGTATAAAAAAACACTACGGTGTTGTTGCTTTCTTTAGATAAACCATTTAAAACATACTTATATTTCATTTTTAAAGAAATGAACTTAAACTTTGAAATTTTCAACAGGATCGGGAAAATTGTTCTAGGAGTTCAAACTTGCACAATATTAATTTTTCATCACCCACTTTGATATGAAAAAAAAGTCAAGAAAATTAAAAAAATACAACTATAATACATAGTCGGAATTTTAAATAATGGCTCTTATACAATGTCTAAATCTCTCAAAAATTGGTAGAGGACCTCTAATTCCAGATGTACAGGGGCAAATCTATAATCAGGTGGCAAAAACTGATTAACTGGTGCTTTTGCATATTTATGCACCGTATGCATTTGACAAGGAATCTATCACCTACATAAATTTATTTTATCTTTATTTCGGTTAGACCAAAAATACTTGCTAACAATTAAAGATTTAGTGGCTCTTATACATGGATGTGAAATATATTTTGTAAATTATCAGATACTTCTTAAACTTATGAAACACATAAAACTTATTTGATCCTTAACCTATATTACAATATAAAGAAAAATTGGAATCAGGTATTCCTACTTTAGTTAAAGTTCCTGAAAGTTTAACTTTGCCTTCTAAAATTTCCTTTAATTCAGGAACAGAGTTTTAATTACTTTCCCATAAATTTACGTCAGACAGTAACGAAAAATGAATTTCCCATATCCGAAATAACCTCTCTGCTACATTTTACAAATTAATAACGTAGATGTTCGTAGTAAAATATTAAATAAAATCTAAGTGCCTTAAAAGTTTCGGCGAAGACTTATTGTTACTCTGTCTTAAAACAAAAATAAAGGGTTAACGATCCTTTAAACAAGCTTCTAACATGAGCAGAAAAGTATGTAAAGGCCATCAAAAGGAAACTGCTGAATACTACTCATAGTTTGCTACTTATTTGACAACGGTGTCCGCTTTATATATTGTTTTACAAGTAAAAAAATATTTTGGTATTTTTTAATTATGAAAAAGCAGTCTAATAGTAACTAAAAAAATCTGTTAGATTTTCGGAATTATATTTGTATGAAAATACGAAATCCAAAAAAATGTAGTTTAATTTTCTTTCTAAATTCAACTATTAAAAAATTATTAATAATTGATATTGTACATTAAAGAAATTTCATTGATAAGTAACTGTTTCTTTCAGATCTAAATAAATGCAAATTTGAGAAAATATTATTCTTGGAAACGAACAGCATTTAGGAATACTTTATACCTTTGATGCAATAAAGATAACAATGTCTTATGATCTATTTTATAAGCATAAATTATTTAAGTGCTAAATATAATAATCTCTTTACTTATTTTGACCTAAATTAATACAAAGTAATCAACATGTTACACGTATACATGTTTATAAAAATTCGGTATTTTTCCATTTCGAAGGTGCAAGTAAATTCAGTTATTTTTTTAAGGTTTTTTTTTAAAATGCACTTCACCAAAAAAATTGAATTAACATAAGCCGAACAGTGGTGGTTCAGGGTATAGAGCGCTCGCCTTCCATTGAAATGCAACGGTTCAAATCCCAGAGATGGCTAGTCGATACGAATTCCGGACCTGACTCGCACTGACCAAAGTGCTGACGTAAAATATTCTCAGGGGTAGACGAATCATGGGGTTAGAGTCCCCTTCCCGTCAGGCTAACCGTGGGAGGGTTTTGTGATTTTCTTCACCATGCAACGCAAATACGGAATAGTTCCATCAAAAAAATTCTACACGAAGGCAAATTTCTCCCAATACTTGATCCAGGAGTTCTCGTGTCTTCTGGATTAGGTTCAAAATTACAAGGCTAGGTATTTAGACATTAGTAGTCGTAAACCCAAAAAAATTGGATCAGTTGTTCAAGTTATAAGATTAACATAAACCAGGTGACTTTTCATCGGTAACTTTATAGCTCGCACTGGCGAAATGGAAAAGTACCAAAAATTCTGCTTTAAATGGTAACGAAGGGATGGGAAGGAGGGACAAGATAAAACTATTATACCTGTTTACTGTTGTTTTTGATTACTTTTCTATTCATAGAAGGACAGCAGATAGGCACAAAAGGTAATTAAAATAATTATAAATCATAAGTAAATAAATATACTTGCTTGTTGACATATTTTTACGAATTATCAATGATAAGAAGGGTAAACAAAAAATTATTTGCCTTTCTACTTTAAAATAATGTGTATTCAAAATAGTTTTAGAAAGATTGTATGAAAAGTTGTCTTCAGTAAATATACCCAAAGGATGCATTTAATACAATTCTAATCCAAGTAATTTATTTAAAAGTAATAAATCCAATGAAATGTCAAATTTGTTTGAATAGAGTTTTAATAAACGATAACAAGGGAACATCAGTTTCCTTGCATTTAACTGTATAATCAATATTTTGAAAGCAATGGCGCTCATTATTTTAAAGTTACTACCCATTTTTATGATAAATAAGTAATTTCTTATTTGAAATGCTACTTTAATTAAAAACTTTGGAGTATTCCGATAAATAAATGTTTATCCATAAAACGCAGAATATTTTCTAATGCCCATTTCTTCTTCTTCTTACTTTATTTTTCATTGGATAGGCAAGCTATCAAATTTATATCCATTCAATTTTCTGTAATGATTCATTCAATTGCTCTGCAATAACTTAAACAGTTTTTTAAATTCAAAGTACAACTTCTGAAAGTCATAGAAGTAACTTTATAGCTGGATTCAATAATGTTTTAATCGAACTATATTCCTGAGTCTGGTCTCAACTGAGGTTCCAGTCAATCTATCGGTATCGACTGAGATACCAATTAGTTTCAGAAAAAGGAAAATATAAAAATATAATAAAAAAAGTTAAGCCTTTTCGCACAAGCTAGTCGCCGGTCAAGCGGCTCATAGACGCTAAGTTTCCAGAATTTCGTTACCAACCTTGCAATGAGGGCATATAACCATAGCATATAACATGTCGTTATCTTTTCATGTGGTCGCATGCCATCATTAAAAATTACATGTGTGAAGTATCTTCAAGAGATTATAAGTTCAATGATACCAAATTCGATCCTTCTATTTCACTCCCAAAGGTGATGCATGGAAACTTTAAAATCAAGAATTGGAGTAATTTCTTTTATTGCAAATTCGGATTCTTCATAGAAAATATCTCATTTTGATATAACTACTTATATATCTTGGTTTGCAGACGATGCTCCAATTGCAAAAGCAAAATAGGGTTCAAATTGTTATACAGTGAAACCTCTCGAAAGCGACCACTCTCTGTTCCACAGTGAAGTGGTAGGTAATGGAGGTTGGTCGTTCTTAAGGGTTACCCCCATTGCCTTCAAAATGTTATCGAAAGTACGTTATGTTTCTAAAGCGATTTTAATTTTGCTCAGTGTAATTTTATTGGTGCGGAAGTGCCACTTATGTTACTTTGTTCGCTTGCTGAGGAAGTGCCACTTCGGTTTCATGAAAACCGAATCGATGAATAATACTTCGTGTCAATAAAAATGACCCCTGATGTGTAAAAACAAATTTATCAATTATGACTTATAGAACTATTGAAAATAAATAGATAATTGTTTATGTTTGCATTTAATTTTACGCCATAAAAATTAGTTAGCTTTAAAAATACGAAGATATTTGCTTACTTGAGCTGCTTAGTTTTTTCTGAAATAACTTTTTTTCTTTCTTATTTAACTCATAAAGATAACATTATAGATCTTATTTAAACTTATAAAGATAACAGAGATTACACAGAATATAATATTGATGGCATAGCTTTCAGTGTACTCTGACTGTAATATGAGGTTGTCAATCTCTTTAAGAGATCGTCAAAAAAGGCTCTCTAATTAAGCGGCACTCACGAATATTTTGAAAACCTTTGAATCAACTTATTTCTTTCGTTAATACTTTTTATTTTTATTTTGATGTTTTTTTCATGTTTCCTTATTTGACCTTTTCCGCATTTGGAGCGTACGTTTGCCAGGTCACCGGGAGAGTTTTTGATGAAGGAAAAAAACGTTTTCTTCAACATGAAATCTATGGAAAAAAACTCCGCGCTTCCCAAAAGTGACAGTAAATAGGGGAAGTTGCGACACAAAAGTGGTCTTTCCTGAAAGTTTCACAAGTAGGGCCAAGTTAGGTGTTACTAGATATACTTTTTCAGAACATTAAACACAAAGATGCGTGTCGACCAATATATCTTTATTTTTATTTTATTTGTAAACATATGTTAAAAAACTTGTTTTCTCGATGTGAAGTATTTGCTTTTATGAAAAATCCAAATCTGCAATAACAATTATGATTCATATCTAAGATTTTTAGTTGCCTCCCGTCTTAAATCCAAGGAGGGATATTGATTATCAACTCTTCTATGAGTATTTTTTGTGATATTTGACAGATAATGTTTGCATTATCTATGCACAAAAAGCCATCATTAAGGAAAACATGTTCCTATATTGGTTAGAAATACTATCAATAGACATAAAAAGTAAATAAAACAAATATGTACATTTATCTGTCATTAAGCAGGTAATTTATGGCATCATTTTAAAGTATATATACTGTGTCAAGAAATACTGAATTATGTTCAGGAAAGTTTGTATTTTAAGAAAATTTTTATTTCTTTCCCTTGGGTAAAAAGCATTCTGAAAATATAACTCCTCGACATTAAACATTTAAACATGATCTCGTTTAAATCTAATATGTGCTGAATTTTACAGATTCCTCGAAACCTAAGCCAAATTTCAAGTAAATTTAAAATTATTCCGAATGCAAATGTGCAGCTCTCATTGTAAAAAGCACCTGACGAATTTCACAAATCACGTGAAATTTAATAGTATAGTTTGAGAGAGCTAAAAAATATCTTAAATCTGATATCTATAATTTTCTTTTCAAACTAACTTATTTCAAAACTTTCGAGATGTCAAATGTATATAACTGAAAAGTTTTCTAGAGGTATAAAATTTCATAATTGCTTTTTATTTTTTATTGTATTCTTTTTTTGTGAAATGGCTAATGCAGTGTTTCAGGTATTCCAGGATATATATATNTGAACTCTGAAATATTTAGAAATCCATTGATGATAAATAATCCTATACTATGAAGGTAACTTTTTTTATGAAATAATTGTTAGTCTCCGCCTTTCGACAAATAAAATAGAATCCTACTTGTATATTATTGCAATTTGAGATCTGTTTAAGTTAAATAGCTTTCTTATCATTGGAAAATTTAAACTAAAAAATTTAAATTAAAATTTTTGCTTATTTTAGATTTTCATCGGATTTTCTATTTGCACAGCTCTTCCGTATACACCGGGGTTCTTTGATACTTTGATATTTACTTTGGTATTTAAAGTGGTTGTTAAATATCTGCATTTCTATTTAGCTCTCGGATTTATTAAATTGATTCTAAATTATACAAATAAATTAGACATGCATTATGTAAATAGATGCATGATACGCATAATGTATTTTTAAGCTTAGAAAAAATATAAAAGCAATTCTGCCAACAATTGGAGTTCAATCACTTTTACTGAGTTCTACCACTTCAGAAAATCATTATCGAAAGTGTTATGAGTTGGCAAGAATTTAACAAATAAATAAACGCAAGAAACTGAAAAAGCAAGATATTACTTGCCTAAAAACTTCATTTGCTTCAATAATATACAAATTGGAAACAACACTCGATATGTTTTAAGGGCTCAAAAACAGGCACCCATTATCAAAACTATTCAGATGTGAATGAGAAGAAACTAAAATGATTTAAAATATGAAACTTAAAGTTTATAACAAAATATGGAAGAAAAAAAAATATGAGAAACAAAACTAGAAAAAACACAGTAGCCGAGAGAGAGAGAGACACAGAGAGAAGATGAAAAACAGAACAAGAAAAAACACTGTAGCCGTTAGGGGTGTCGTTAATAAGGCAATCAGCATTTATATAAATAAAACAAGATTCCAAGGTATCAAGATGAGTCGATGTGGCTGGGGTCACATCAGCACATCTTTACTTGTTTAGCTTTTCATATATTTCTCGCTCGGTTACTGTGGCTTTTATAGTTTTGTTTCTCACCTTTAAATTTCCATTTTTCGTTGACAACATAACATTTTACAATTCAAATCACTTGTGTTTCTTTTCATTCGTGTCTGGCAATTCTTGAAAATGGGCTTCTGTTTTTGAGCACTTGAAACATGTCGACTGTTATTTCAAATTTGCATATTTTTGAAGCGAATGAAGTTTTTAATCAAGTAATAAGTTAGAAGTGAAAATAGTTTTATTTTCTACTCGTGCTATAATGAGACTTTCTATTCTTTTCTGTTTTTATAGCGAGGCTTTCTATTTTCTTCTGTTTTTATAATGTGACTCTCTATTCCTTTCTGTTTATAAAACAAAAGAAGAGAAGGTTAGCACTTTTTACTTGAAAATTAACCAAAATGAGGACTTCTATTGCACTGAAGTTTTCATGTTAAATTGCAAAATTTGTTTTTAAAAATTCTAAATCCTTGTAAAAAATCATTTTTAATACTCATTTATTAAGCTTATGTTTTTTAGCAATAGTCGAAAAAAGTTTTAATTGTAAGAGATAGAAATTTTTACATCATCAAGATATTTTTAAAAGATAAAATACAAAATTTAAACGAAATCAGTTAAGTTGTTTCTGAGTCATTCAATTTTTAAAAGCTGTAAGCTTAAAATTTGAACTACATGCCTCAACTCATGAGAGGTACATTAATTTGATAACATATATTATCTTTTTTAGATTTATTTATAAGAAGAATAACTGGGAAAAATATAAACATTGCCAATATATATATTTTTATTTAAAATATTTTGTAGGGGAAGAGACGATAGTCACCAATTATTGTAAAGTTAACACCATTTAGAAAAATCGGTTTTATATTGTTCGATGTTTTAAAGCGCTTTGATTCACAATGTTGATTGAATTTGATGAAACCTTAATACAGTTTTGCTGCCTCAAAAATCACTCATTTTTAAACACACCTGCAAGATATTACAGTAGAACTTAAAAAAAAGAAAACACGATTTAATTTACACTTTATTAAGGTCACAGTATATTTGTACGATAATATGGCTCAAAATACTTATATTTTTATTCAGCGTGCGATAGAATTTTTGAGAGTATATGAAAGCTACGTATATTTGATCGACCCATACTGAAGGTGTTATTCTCCAATTTCGAGAAGAGTAATTTATTGCCCATATCTGAAAAGGGTTTTTAAATTTGAAGAGCTGTAATTTGTAATCCGTACCTGAAGGATTTTCTCTTCCTCCTATTCCGAGAGCTGTAAATTGTGGCCCCCATATCTGAAGTTTTTTTTTTTTTTTGATTTCGAGATCAGCAATTTGTGATTTTTAACCTGGAGAACTGTAATTGGTACCCTCCTCCCATATTTCAAGGGCATTTTACAGTTTCGAGAACTATAATTTGTGATCCATTCATGATGTTTATTTTTAAATTTCGGGAAGTGTTATTCGTTGCCTTAAAAAGGTTCTTTAATTTCAAGAGCTGAAATTTGAGATCTGTACCTAAAGGTTTATTTTTCAATTTCTAGAGCTGTAATTTGTGCTCATACGTGAATGTTAATTTTTTAATTCCATGGGAGCAATGGTTATTTTTAATTGTTTATTGCTGCTTGACTGCTCATTGGTCTTCCATGTCTGTCGGAATGATTGTGGTGCTCATAGTCGAGCCTGACTCGGGGTTTTGCACCTCGAAGTCCGTTTTGTTTTTGCTAGGGGGTGCTGGTTTGGGAGCCCAGGATCTAACTTGTAGCATATGAATCTGCGGCCTGGGTCGCCGTATCCTAACTCTTAATTTCGAGAACACTAATTTGCAGTGCATATATATGAAATATTTTCCCTTATTTCGAAAGTCATAACTTGCGATTATGCCTGAAGCGTTTCTTTTTAATTCCGTGGTAATGTGAAAAATCGTGATAACACGTGGTGGATAATTTGCGACTCATACCTGAAGGGGTTTTCCCAATTTCGTGAGCAGTCAAAACACTTCTTCTTGTTGGTTCAAATTTAAAAGCAAGTACTTCAGCCATTCGCATTCTCACAGAGTTTGCTTCAGTTGTGGCTGATGTCAGTGGAGAAGGAGTCGTTGCCGAGTAGAATCTTCTATCAGAGAGGGCAGTTGGTGGGATTGTTTGAAATCCCACTGAATTTCTGAGGTGAAATCCATTTTGTCGAGACTTTCTCGTCGACTGTGGTACAGAAAAGTGCGTGGTAGAATGTGTTAAGGCTGTTGTAGACGCTGAAGTGATTCTTTGATTTCTGGGGAATACTTGCTGTACATGCCCAATGCCTGAAATAAAAGTCAAAGTACAAAGTAAGTGGCAAAAGCGTGGGTTCCTATTTGAAATTGAAGAGCTTTAGTATCAGAACATAATCAATTATATTTATCGGATTAAAAAAAAGATTTTTTTGGAAGTTCAGTAGTTTTATGGTACATACATTATTTTATTATGTCAGGTTTTTAAATAACGGCAACATATAAAGACAATTAAATCTACTTTTCTTATGTTATCATGCATTTGTAAATTCAACATTGAATTACATCCAAATGTTGCTTAGTTTTTCCGATAAGTTCTTAATACAAAAGTCTTGCTATTACATAATGATAATCCACATCTTTAAAATTGTTCAGGGAAGCTTTTATAGCGAAAAATAAAGGTTTAAGTAGGAAGCCTTGCACCGCAGATGTTGGCACAGAAGACTCGTTTTCTCATGTGCCACAGATACGTAACGAGTTACAAGGAACGACAACAGTTAAAATCACTAATATTCAAGAACAATAACACATTTCTATGCATTGTGTCGCCATCTAGTTAAAGTTTTAGAAATTTGTAGAGCACTTTTTCGAAACAACACTAAGAAATAATTTGAATTAAAAATTTCACGTTAGGGAAAAAGTGGTTTATCACTATATTTCCAAAAACTATTTAGTTTTATGAAAAAAGTGATTTAAGACCTTTGTGTTGAAAATATTTTGATAAAGTGAATTAAAGAGTTTTAAAATATATATACGTATAATAAATACCTCTGTAGCCGGGAGGTTTTGTTTGCACAATGTTCTCCTTCAAAGTGGTTGTAGAACGTTGGCTAACGGAAGCTGTTGGTTGTAGAGTTACAATTCGGAAAAATTCATGACTTGTCTCGGGCAAAGGTTCACCAAATGTTGAAAAGTCATAAACAGGATCGAATTCTCGTTCTCTGGATGAAGCAGGTTTATTACCAGGTTTTGGATTGACTGAAATATTTTGTCCGGTAAATAAAAAAATAACATGATTTCAAAGAAATTTGTGAAAACAGAGGAATAAGTGCATTTAAAATAATTTAGTTGATGAAATAAATTGTAAAGATAAAAATATTATTGACCATGGCTAATCGACTAAATGAATAATACAGACAGGGCTAATGGGAAATATACATGTCCTGTTTTTGAATGGTCGAGCAACACACTGTATCATTTTGGTCTTGAAACTCACTATATAATTAAGATGAACTGAGGAAAATCCAAAAAGCCATTTTTTCAGTTAAATCAATTTCCTGTTTTGTATTTTTATTAAATGTGTGGTAATAAGTACGATAATTTTTAAGACCAGTATTTTCGGTAAAACGGTATTATACGAACAAAAAAATTACTTAATGAATAATTTAAATACCGTATAATACTTTATATATACCATTAAAAATACTGGTTTTAATTTGGTTAAAATCAGTATTTTCAGTAAACCGGTACTATACAGATGGAAAAATTACTAAATGAATTCTTTAAATACCGTATAATACTTTACATATAACATTAAATAATGGTTTTTAACTACATTGCTTTAATTAAAAATGTCGAAATCTTACAAATACGATCATTTTACCAGATTTTTTTTCCTCCTGCTGATATTAATTTCAGTTTAGGAAAAAAGAAAGAAAAAAAAACAACTTTTAATATGAATTTATTGAAATAACTGAAAATAAATTGAGGAATTTTCCAGGTTTTCTAAACTTGCTCAATTTCTAGAAACAACATTATCTTCGGATTATATAAATATTTAGGACATAACAAAGTAATAAATTTTCTGATTAACTTAAAAGGAATTTTTGAAAATATCCTTACTTCGTTTCGATAAAAATCATTAGTTTAATTTCCATAATAACAAGAAACGGATTATTTTTAATGCTTAAAAGATAGGATTTTTTTTCTAATTAGTTCATACTTCCATTCAATATTTTATGCAAATTAGCATCACGGGGAAGTGGATCAAAAAAAAGTAAATACAGGTTATTAGATTTATCTTCAGGAAAGCAGTTCTTTGTTTTTATATATTTTAATAGGATTGAGTAGAATGCAAAGCGTGCTTAAGATTGTTGCAAATTTAACGTACGACAATTGCTTAGGTATTATTCCCTTAATGCAAAAAACATTTTAGCAAGGTTTCTTTTTTTTCTGATGCAAAACAGACGAGTGTTCTCAAAGGAAAATAATTAAATCATTTAAAGGAAAAAGCTTTTTTTTTCAGAAATGTTCATCTCTAGTATATAATATTATTTTTGTTGTCAAATTTTAAATTTTCTTTTAAAATTGACGAGTGCACTTTTTTATTATCAATATAAAAGCAATAAAAATGGTTGAATTTTTCCATTAGAGAAAAGCATAGGGGATATAAAGAGAATATAAAAAAAATAAATAAATAAAAATTAACTATTAATATTACGGTTAGGGAGTAAAGAATAAACATATTACCAGCAATAAAAGAAGATAGCAATTTGCACAGCTTATAAAATATTGCAAAAAAAAACATGAGAAAAATATTAATATTGCTTTTTATGATTTTTCCCTTTTAAATACTGTCAAAAATAATTTGAAAATAATTTGCAATTAAATTTTCATCAAGAAAATGGGTAAATTTAACTATTAGGAAAATATTTATTTTGAATTATTTTTATTTGTGAGAACACCAGCGTAGCAAAAAGCTTAACGAAATTTTTACTGTCAATAATGAGCAGAAAATTGGCTTTATTGCCGTGACTGGGAAAATTTTAAAAGAAAAAAAAAGCAAGAGTGTTTAGAAATTATTAAGTGACGTTAAAAATTTTATCTTTAGAAATTCGTAAAAAGAATAAATTAAAAATAAATATTGCTTTAGCATTTTTTTAACGACAATGTATAAGGTTTTACAAATATACATAATGTCCAAAAAAAATATCTACCAATTAATTTTTGATTGAAAAGAAAAAGAATCTTAAATTGTATCATAAGGAAGTATCGTATATTCCAGATCGTATCTTATACTTTAATGTCTTTTTAAGAAGAAATTTTATGAAGAATTTAAGGAAATTTTTTTTATGAAGAAGTCTTAATGAAATCGTAGATTTAAAATTCGATTTTCTCAGGAACTATTCGACAGATTTCATAAAAATTTCGTATTTTGCCTTATAAAAATGACATTATATTGCAAAGATTTTTATACTTCATAAATTAAAAATTTTTGGCCAAATCTTAAATAAATTAATAAAAAAAATTATTAATATTAAACTAATATTTTGCACTAAAACGTTTTTGGAAAACCGAATTTTATAATTTTGCTCAAAAAGATCGATTCACTTAAAAAGTTCTCGCGATATAGCTAAAAACTCAAAAAAAGGGAATTCAACTTTAAGTGGTCAAACTTTGGACAGCTTTCTTGACCAAACTATTGTAACAGATTTCCCTGACTGCTGCTACCTCCCATAATTTAGGAGTGAGAAATTCAAGTCCATAGAAGAAGGTGTTTTTTTAGAGAATGTACGTTTTTTCCATTAAGATTGAGACCTGGCATGTGAAAATCCTTTCGATTAAAAGTTATTCAGGTTAAGCTGACTTTTTTTTTGTGTTATCCTAAAAAAAGTTCTTTATTTTTTATTTCTCTAGTATATTTTTAATGTACCACAATTGCTTAGTTATTATTACCTTAAAGCGAAAATCATTTTAGAATGGTTTTTCTTTTTTTTTTCTTACTCAAAACAGACACAGAAAGGAAAATAATTAAGTCCCTATATAGGTAATTTTATTTTATCTTTTATCTTTTTCCAGATATTATAAAGAGCGCGGTAAGAAATTCCGGATTGATATTTAATTAAACTTCATCAAAAATAAATAATTTGATAAAATATAAAAAATAATTAGAAGAGTGGACTTTTAATAATGAATTTAATTGGTTTCAAAGTGACAGCCATTCATAGTGATTGAGAGGTTCAAACGCTTATTGAAATTTTGTACAATTGGCTGCAAGTATCCTCAATTTATCCCGCCAAAGCGAATGTTTTAGATAGTCCTAACTTTTGCACACTGAGCAAACGAGCGATTTCACACTGCCGTTTTCCTTGCTTAAACATTTCTAAAATAGCCTATCTTTTGCTTGACATTGTAAGAAGGCCAAAAAAATGTCAATAAATGAAGAGAGATAATTATTTAAAAAACATATTTTATATTTAAAGTAGTAGACAGGAAAAAAAGAACGCACAAATCTAATATACATAATTCTCTTACGTGGCTCCCAAATTTTGGCTGTATTTCTTTTCCGCCGGTGGCAACGTTAGCTTTGTTTTGTTTGCGTTACTATTTCTCTAATACGGCGAATCGACCAATGATTGCCGCTAAAAATGCCAAATCAAGCTGAGGTGGCTCAACATATAGCACTTTTAAAAACGGAAACTGAAATAACCAGAGAGCATCAGCTGCGGCATTCTCATACTATTAAGCTAGGCAGAAGTAAGTAGTCTTTGTCGATAGATCTCTCTTTTAGTATTTTGTCGAAAGCGCTTTTTCTCACGAATTTATATTATACGAATTTATTTGACGATTTTTGATTTATATTACGAATTATACTATAGCACATTTCTAATAGGTTTAACGAATTACATGTCATTTATTTGAATTCAAATTTATTTTAATGACTTAGTATTTATTAGAAAGATGCAATTTTTTTAAAAAAAAGTTTTTATATGGATTTGAATGATTGTTTTGAATTCTTAGAATTTTGTGCATTTGCAATGTACCTAAGTAAGTAGCAAGCGAAGCAAACCATATAAGATTGCGTAGCAAGTTTCGGGGGTTTACGAGCGTTAGCGATCAGGGGGCGCAGCCCACTAGTTTAAAGGAAATTCGCTAATTTCTAACCTTTGTTCGAGTTTTTTTATTATTGTACCGCTTAAGTAATAAAAATATATTACAAATGTGTAAGTCTTATTGCAGAAATTATATATTGATAATTGATATAGTATGTTTACAATTTTGTATGTATAAATTTTGAATAGGATTTATTTAATTCTTTTTATGTTTGTAGAACTCCTTTATACAGGGTGCCCCAAAACGAACTCATAAACACTGCACAGCTAGATTCCGCGTTGGGAGTACATAAAAACTGCCCAAAGAAGCGTTCCTGTACGATCCATAGTTTGCGAAAAAAAATGCGAAAAACAAAGTATGACGTCACTGCCGGTGCAAGAGAAAACACTTTATTGAACGTATCAACAGCAGTATAATATGCATAATTTAAAGCAGAATATGCGCGGTGAACGTTTTAAACATTATCGTCTTGAAGGATATGCAAATACTGTTGTTGATATGTCCAATAAAGGTTTTTTTTTCTTTTTTGCACCGGCAGTGACGTCATGACGCCCGGTGTCTGAGCGGTAGCGCTTCGCGCTGTCGTGCCACAGGTCCCTGGTTCGATCCTCGGGCCGGGCAAGATTGACTCAGCCTTTCATCCCTTCAGTGGGTCGATAAATGAGTACCAAGCATGCTTGGGAACTAAACACTGGGGGTTCCGCGTTTGGCTGACCACCTGACCGGAACATCTGCTCCTGCACCCCAGAGCCCAAGGTCAAGAAAACTGAGATGGGCACAGTAGGCCTTGGCCCTCATGGGCTGTCGCGCCGGTGAGTTTAGTTAAGTTTAGGCAGTGACGTCATACTTAGTTTTTCGTATTTTTCTCGTAAACTATGGATCGTACCGGAACGCTTCTTTGCGCAGTTTTAATGTACTCCCAACGAGGAATTTAGCTGTGCAGAGTTTATGCGGTCGTTTTGGGACACCCTGCGTATATGAACAACATAGATCGTTAACGTTGTGTTTTATCATCTGAAAGTGGATAAAATAATTACCCGAAGTGCTTTGCCAAGAACAAAGTTTTCTTGTATCCTGGCTTCACAAAACCTTTCGGTTAAAATGTATTTGTTTAATTTAACCAAGTATTATAACTAGTCTACAAAACTGGCTTTATAGTTCTTTCACGCTGTTCATAGGAAGAATACGGTGCATAGAAAAACTTCAAACGGATCGCTTCATTTTAACGATTTCTTATCATTTTAAAAATTAAAAAATGAAGAGCAAACTATTTCCCACCTTTTTTTAAAAGTTTCTAATGATTAGTCCTAAAAAAGCTTAATTAGTTATTAAATGATGAAAATCTTTGAATATTTGTTCTTTTGTTCATATAATGTTAAATAATATATTCGTTTGACTTGTTAGTCGTAGTAGCCGATATATATACGGCGGAAGTGACGTCACAGTAGTGCGTCAAGAGGTGTTTACTTCTGCCTACCCGTAAGGCGAAAGTTTGTTGTAAACCGGAAGTGGGCTTATTTCTTCTCCACTGTAGGTCTGGTTCTTAGTTTCGATTTTATTTTAATATTAGTTTTTAGTGGTGCAACGCTGATTTATGTTTTAGAATTTTGTGGTGGCAACACTTATTAGTTTCACTGTTCTGGTGAAAATTTGTATAGTATAACGTCACGTGTTGTTGATGTATGAATCTATTACGTAATTAATTAATTTGTTAATAAATCTATTACATAATTACACTAAAGAGTTAGAGTTAAACATAATTAGGGTTCTGAAATTGACAGATAATTTTAGTTGCTTCTAATATTTAGTTTCGCAATTCTTCAGGAACTTCAATGTCATATTAATATAGATATTTAAGAAAGAATGATTTATTTTTGTTTATGAAATTTTTTTAAAATTTTATAATTATAAAATTGGATTAAATAGTATGATATATGCAGAACCTTTTCAATCAGAATTTACTAAATAAGTGTTTTAATAAATTTGTTTCCCTTTTGAACTTATTTCTTTTTTAGTAACCATCGTAATTTAATAATAATATTAAAATATAACACTTGTTTTTAATTCTAATAAAAAAAATTTGAATTATTTATTCTGATTGTACTTCCAACTAGAAAATAAATATCCATATATTTAAATGAAGCATTCAATTATACATTAAATTTTTTGCTTTTTAAAATTACAAATGAATTATTTTTAAGCGAAGAATACATATATTATTTTGCTAAATACTACGATGTATTATTTATTTAACAAAATAATAAAGATAAACACTTGACTTATTTTCAAAGTATAAAAAATGAAATTTAAATTGTAATTGAATACATAATATAAATGCGTATATAGATTTTTATTTTCTAGTCGAATATAAAATCAGAATAAATGATTCAAATATTTTTTTATAAGATTTAAAATTAAGTATAATATTTTAATATTATTATTAAATTACGATAGTTAATAAAACAATAACTTTAAAAATTAATTATTAATATATTTATTTTTTGTAAATTATGATTGAATAGATACTGCAGATATATAATTATTTAATCCAATTTTAAAAATATAAGCTAAATGTTTTTCATAAGCAAACATAAATTTATCTTTCCTAAATACGTATATTAATACGATATAGGAGTTCTTGAATAATAACGAAACTACAATATTAGGCCCTATCAAAAATGTCAGGCGATTTCAGAATCTTAATTATGTTTAACTCTTTAGTGTAATTATGTAATAGATTCATTAATAAATTAATTAATTGAGTTATAGATTCATACATGAATAACGCGTGACGTCATACTATACGTCATATTCACCAGAACAATGAAAAGAATAAGTGTTGTCACCACAAAATTTTAAAACATAAATTAGTGTTGCCACCATCGAATACTAATATTAAAATAAAACCGAAACTAAAAACCAGAAATACAGTGGGGAAAAAATACGCTCACTTTCGGTTTTCGGCTAAATCACTTCTTAATCACTTATTCACGTTCTACTGTGACGTCAATTTCGCTGCATATATACCGGCTACTACTATACATGATCCCTTTTAAATCTGTTTTATATTTTTCGTTTTACATATATCTGCCATTTATAAAAAAATAATTCTGATAATTTCAGTGATAAATAATTAATAAGGGTAAGTTATAATTAATAATAATCCAAAAACACATTATTTAATTATTTTTCCCAAATCTGTATTTGTAGCTTGATTAAAAAATTTCCTAAAAAGCATTTGCTTTCGGGGCTTTTACTTAAGCATATTACCGTAGTTTCGACATAAATAGTTATAGAACTAAAATATTTTTGCCTTGCAACTGCTTTTAAAGCTTGTTTCTTTTGTTTTCTTCTTTATGAATCAAAGATTTAAAAAAATCAGAAAATGGGTGAATCAGTGAATGAACTAAACAAAAACTCTGCAAATCAGTATATTGAAATATAAGCGAATAGAGAAATTATTAAATGGTCATTATGATTCATGATGGGGCGATACATCAAAGTGTTTCACACCGTCTTTTAAGAGGTTCAAAAAATTCCATTTAGGTATAGTGAGTTAATGAGTGAACTTTGATAGATATTAGTCGATGTCTTTATGGCTGTTGTGTGCGCACATTTTTTCTCACCAAAATATCTTAGTCTTATTCTAAAAAAAAAAGCACTCTTACTAACAATTTCTACTGATTAGTCTTATTTAACAATAGTTTTAACTAAATAATATAATTAGTTAAAGTCATTTTCAACAATTCAACAAAAACAAAAATAAAACTTTCGAAACAGTACACTCGTTCAAAAAAATAATCAATATTTGCCTAATTTGTGACATGGCTAGTTATAATCTAAAGCAACTTCTAATATTTTAACAACGTTGGCGTGAAAATTTTAGTGTTTAGCCATAATTCGCCTTGTATATTAATAAGCCTGCAAATTACTTAGTTAATAATTCAGCATATAAGAAATAAGTAAAACGTTTTTGAAGTTAAATTTTAGGTTACATCAGTTTTATAGTATTTACAGCTTTAAACCCTCCTGGAGTCAGCCCGGTATGTGTCGGGCGTGCAATTAAATGCAATTATACGCAATTAAAATGAAGCCTTTTTGTATAAAACCATGCCAAAAATTATTAATATATCAACACAGTAAAAAGAAATCGATGCAAAAAGCTGACCAGCTTTTAATGGTAAAACACTATACATTAAGAAACCTGAAAATGGTGATGCTATTAACATGCAACTACATTTTTATCCCACAAGAATAAAATTAAATTCAATCAAAATAAGAATTTTTTATAGCAACGATATTTCTTAAGATTTACTTACCGCTATTTTGATTTCCACTCGTAGATTCAATAATTGATGATGTGGGGACTTTAGATGGAATTTTTTGAGTTTGCAAAACATTTGGCTTTTTTATTGGTGTCGTAAAGCTGTACTGCAGTATTTTAGGTTTATTTGAATCTTCCTTTTCGTACTCTATCTTACTAGTGAAATATTTTGCTTTATCATCTTTCCTTTGAAATGGTGTAGCATGCAAATAGTTTCTAGCAGGTGTTTCCCTAGGCACGGAATAGAATGTGCTTTTCGCAGTTGTTTCTCTAGATGCAGTGGGGAAAGTATTAACACCAGCGAAAGTGCTACTTGCGGGTGCTTCTCTCAGTTCAGCACTAAAACTTTTTGTCCCTGGTAAATTAACTTTTGTTGGGTCAAAGTTGACGACAAGAAATGGGAATTTAGATGTACCTGGTTGCAAGACATTGAAAATAGTTTCGATTATGTTCTTAGGGGGTAAAGTTTCTCTCCTACCAGTCAAAACGGGCAAAGTGGAACTTTTTGTGGCATAAGGAGCTACTGTACTTGAGATTATACTACTTTTAGCTGCAGTCGCTACTGCTTTTATTGGAGTCACTTCTCTAGCTGTGGTAGTAGGTATTGGCCTTGTTGAGACTATAGCACTAATCGTTGTGACAGGTACTGTCCTAGCTGACACCAAAGCTCTAGTTGTTGTGGTTGCTATCGATTTAGTTGAGACAATAGTTCTATCAGTAGTGGTGGGTATTGTTGAAGCTGGAGCCAAAAATATAGTTCTTACGTCTATTGGCCTACTTGTAGAAGGGATTTTTGTCGTCAGAGCCATTGTTTTTAATGGAGTCGTAGATTTTGTTATGTCTGGTTTTATTGCATTTTTAAATGTAGATGCTGTTGTTGTTTCTCGTATGGGTGCATGCTCCTTAGTCAGAGCTTCTGGCTGTTTAATAGTTACTTCTATTAGTTTTTCTGCTCTGTTTTTATTAAGGTTTGGTAGCTGTTTTTGGTTTACTAATTCTCGATTTAGGTTTGCATTTTGACTATTGTCAACTCGAGTTTGGAATTTTTGACTGACAGTTAGTTTCTCTGCTCTATTTTTGTTTACTTCTGATTGTTGATTTTGGTTTACTAATTCTCGATTTAGGTTTGTAATGGGGCTATTATCAGCTCTATTTTGAACTTTAGGACCTATAGTTGTAGACGAGTTTTTATTTCTTATCCGACTGCCAAAAAAGACTGGTGGTAAATTGGGGTTTCTACCATTTGTAGAAGTTTGTTTGAGAGGAGCAGAAACAGAAGTAACATTGATCTGAACAATCCTTCCGGATTGCAACAGAATATATCGTGTAGTTATGTTTGGTTTCTGAGTAACAGGAGCTGGCGCTGTAGTAGAAATCATTCTTGGCGTGGTTTCTAATTTCAGGAACACTTCATCTATGGAACTTCCGTGGCCAGTGCTTGAACCTAGCACTTTGTTAAACACGTGGTCTTCATCTGACTTTCGAGGAGACTGCGTTTTAAGCTCAATTCGATGGCTGATAATAGGTTTGGGGTACCTGTAGTTATTTGTATAGTTGTACTCACTCACGTTTGAATACGAATTTACTGCATACCACCAGTTCAAAGCTGAGTTGGGACCATTTCGTCTCCCACTTTCGCTGACCACATGATGTCCATCTTTGGTTACATCAATTTTGAATGTAGGTGGAATATCCAGTGGAAGTATTGTTGGAGGTGATGGGATGTTTGTGAACAGTGATGGCAAATTAGTAAAGGCGGGTGGTATCCAATCATCTTCAAATGGAGGAAATTGTCTAATGATATCATAAAGAGGAGATACTCTTTCCATTTCGAAGCGATTAATAACATCTGATTCATCTAATGCTCTCTTTTTTCGTATCTTTTTTACCGAAATTGAGCAGTTTTCTTGTATTTTCACGGCTTGAATGCATAATCCTTCGACGTATGATAGAAATAAAAGAAGGATAATCAGCCTCTGGAAAAATTGTGTAAATCAGTATGGAACATAATTAAAATAAACTTAAACAAATATATGCTGATGAAATTTATATTTCATACATAATCTTGCATTGAAAGTAGTAATAACTTCTAGACATTAATATAAAGTTTCAATGTTTATTATGAAACAAACATGCTATAAAATTAGTTTAATTACATTAAGGAATTTGTTTTATGTAGTCCTTAAATAGAGTTACGTATAAACGGTTACCTTTTTATTTATTTTATTTTTTTATTATGCGAGTTAGCTTCAAATATATATAAAAAAACATAATTCCCGTTCTCGGGAAAATATCCTTTTCAGTTTCCGTGCGTCAAAATTCTGCGAAGGCTAAATTTTGCATTTTTTATAATCTCTCTGAGAAAAATCTCGGTCGGATGAAAATTGTTTTTTTTATTATATATTTTTTACCGTTAGACATTTCCGTTCAAGATTATGTCTTGTAATATTGTAATTGTTATTTTGCACTATTTTGTGACCCGGTTGGTACAGATATTGATAAACAATACAAAATACAGATTGTCATAATATTCATTTATACATTAGAAGAAAAATTGATGAATGATTGCTACTTTGTTTTTGTGTGGGGGGGATAATTTTTTTAATGATAACAAAACATATGAATCAGTGATTGATTTGAAATTAAAATAAGTGACTTATAATTAAAATGGGTACCTAAAAACTGTTTGATATCAGTTTTAAGCTGATGCTGATACAACTCATTATCAGATACAAATACACTTTTTAAATCAGATATCTATTTATCTTAATTTTGATAATAATTAATAAAAGGGATAAAAAGTAATTAAATCTTTCGTGTTTTATTTTTGATCTTTTAATTGCTGAGTCATTTCTTTTCAATTGATTTGATATGAAAATAAATCCCAATAGATTTGCTTTTTAAAATGAAACTAGGGCAGATAAGTACCAAAATGTCATTCTGTTTAGGACAAAATATCAATCTCTTAAGAAAAATAATTTTTTAGGTCTATAAATAGCAAGTGAATGCCTGCTGTTCCTGAACCGGTCAAAAATGCATCAGATCCAGTTAACACAAATAGATTTTAGACAAACTTTGAAACTCTTAGTATGTGAAAAATATTTAGGTTCATGTTAAACCTATAAATTTCCAATTACATATTCTTTGTCATTATATTTATGAGTAAATGATTTCTATAAGTTTATGCAACCTACACGAAAATTTAATTTTTATTGCATGGATATCTAAATAATCCTATAAATTAACACGTTTAATTAAAAGCAAAACTGAAAATCAATGTTATGCAAGGAGTAATATCCAATAGTCCAAAGTACAATCTACGATGTATCTTGGATCTATGTATATATTTAAAGAAAATTTTTTTTCTTGTGAAATGTATAATAGAATTCATTCTTAAATTTTTTTTATAAATTTGCAAATGTTTAAAGTATTTTTCGCAAAAGTTTTGAGTTATTTGAGTTAATGTTTTTTGTGTAAAAAAAGAAAAAAATTAAAATCATCAAGATACAATATTATAAAGAATTGCGAAAATAATGATATTGTGCTTCTTTTTCTTTTGTTTGTTAATGAAAATGAAATAAATATTTCAAATTTATTCACTAAAAAGAGAAAAAAAAGTTATTTCAGTGTTCAGAATAAATGAAAAAAAATTCGTTAGATTCGCAATTTACTATTTCATTGCTACTCTGAAACGAAATCATTTAAGCGGTTATAAGAAAAATATTTTTTATGACTTGTTTATTTATCGTTCCATTACTTGCTTTAATATAAATTCATCGTAATAATACAAAAAAAACTGTCTAATAAAACTCTATTTTCGACACATTACATAAGAATTCTGAATTACTAATTTAGAATTTTTTTTAAGAAAAAGCATAAAAAAATATGCTTGATCTTGAAGCTTTAGAATTTTTTTATTATGTGTAGAAAATGCAATTACAAATATTGCTTCGAGGTACTAAACTTAGATGTTTTAAATATGCGCCTAACTTATCGAATTTTATTCAAATTATAAATAAGGGTAAAATTAGTTTTTCTTAAAATAAAAAAAGAAACAAATAAAATAAATATTTACTATTAATTATTTTACTCACAATTAAAATAGATTTTCACATCAGAAATATTTTAAAAAATTATATAATTATGTTTGAGAAGAGAACACAAATTTGATTAAAATATTTAAGTTCTGTAATTATTTACCTCTAGCAATCCAATTTCCAAATTTATTTAATTTTTGAGTTTTAAAAAATGGAAACATTTAAAGAGTAAACAGTGATAGTTTATTTGAATGTCTTCTGCATATTTTTGTTAAAGTATATAAATTTAAATATATTTGAATAAAACTGATGATATGAACAAATTACATCAAATAATTGAGATTAATAAATATATACAATATCCAATAAATAAATGTAAATTATATACGTTGATATTTCTATGTCTGTCATTTTATTTTGCATTAAATTTATTTAGTAATTATCTTCTTTCTGTAATACTATTAAAATTTAATGAATAATTTGTCCTCTTTTTCTTCATTTAAAATTCATTATTTTTATTTTGTCGAAATAAAGTAAAACTTCGCTAAGCAATTTACAGTAATTATAATTTTATAGTGATTATAATTTAATAAGGACATATTTAAGAATTTAAGTTTACTTGATTCTTAAATATGTCCTTATGTACAGTTAAATGCTTTTAAATGTTATAATTATACATAAATTGCATGCTTATAATATTGTCGTTTTGCACACAAATGTTCTTTTTTAATTTACCTTGATATCACGTTTAATATCAGGGTAAATTAATAATTTTGTCGAAATAAAATAAAACTTCACTAAGCAATATGCATTAATTATAATTTAAGTTTAATTGGTTCTTAAATATGTTTTATGTACAGTTAAATGCTTTTAAATGTTATAATCATACGCAAATTGCATAATTATAATATTGTCGTTTTGCATACAAATATTCTTTATTTATTTACCCTGATATCACATTTCGGATGTAGAAAATAATGGGCAGAAAATAAGACGACAAGCTTCAATAAATAATATTTGCTAGTAACTGTTATTATTTAATAAATGGTAAAAAATTATACTGAAAGAAATATTAATTAAATTTTCTAAAATAGTGTTTCGAATATGTAAGAGAGAAGAGTGCTTTTCTATTATATACTATACGAGGGTTGCTATTTATATTTCTGGCCTAATAATCAAAAAACAAATATGTAGGATCGAAATTGGTTTTATTGTTTTTAAAAATATTCTCCATGATGATCAATACACTTTTGCATGAGTTTGAACCAATTTTCAAAGCACTTTTTCCAGTCCGATTGAGGTAACTCCAAAACATGCGTTTTGAATGCATCAACCGCTTCTTCGGGGGTCGAAAATCGTTGTCCACGTAATTTATTTTTGATGTGTGGGAATAAGAAGAAGTCATTGGGTGCCAAATCAGGGCTGTACGGCGGATGATCCATCAGTTTGATCTTTCGCTCCGTCAGAAATGCCTTTGTTTGAGTCGATGTGTGAGAGCTCGCATTGTCATGATGAAGAATGATTCGCCTGTTCTTCTGCTTTTTTCGAATTTCTCCGATGACTTCTGGCAAACAAATGGTCGTGTACCATTCAGAA
>NC_092206.1:77193058-77218558 GCF_043381705.1 Parasteatoda tepidariorum | reverse complement strand
AGTAGTCTTTGTCGATAGATCTCTATTTTAGTATTTTGTCGAAAGCGCTTTTTTTCACGAATTTATATATTACGAATTTATTTGACGATTTTTGATTTATATCGCGAATTATACTATAGCACATTTCTAATAGGTTTAACGAATTACATGTCATTTATTTGAATTCAAATTTATTTTAATGACTTAGTATTTATTAGAAAGATGCAATTTTTTAAAAAAAAAGTTTTTATATGGATTTGAATGATTGTTTTGAATTCTTAGAATTTTGTGCATTTGCAATGTACCTAAGTAAGTAGCAAGCGAAGCAAACCATATAAGATTGCGTAGCAAGTTTCGGGGGTTTACGAGCGTTAGCGATCAGGGGGCGCAGCCCACTAGTTTAAAGGAAATTCGCTAATTTCTAACCTTTGTTCGAGTTTTTTTATTATTGTACCGCTTAAGTAATAAAAATATATTACAAATGTGTAAGTCTTATTGCAGAAATTATATATTGATAATTGATATAGTATGTTTACAATTTTGTATGTATAAATTTTGAATAGGATTTATTTAATTCTTTTTATGTTTGTAGAACTCCTTTATACAGGGTGCCCCAAAACGAACTCATAAACTCTGCACAGCTAGATTCGGCGTTGGGAGTACATAAAAACTGCCCAAAGAAGCGTTCCTGTACGATCCATAGTTTGCGAAAAAAATACGAAAAACAAAGTATGACGTCACTGCCGGTGCAAGAGAAAACACTTTATTGAACGTATCAACAGCAGTATACTATGCATAATTTAAAGCAGAATATGCGCGGTGAACGTTTTAAACATTATCGTCTTGAAAGATATGCAAATACTGTTGTTGATATGTCCAATAAAGTTTTTTTCTTTCTTTTTTGCACCGGCAGTGACGTCATGACGCCCGGTGGCTGAGCGGTAGCGCTTCGCGCTGACGTGCCACAGGTCCCTGGTTCGATCCTCGGGCCGAGCAAGATCGACTCAGCCTTTCATCCCTTTAGTGGGTCGATAAATGAGTATCCAGCATGCTTGGGAACTAAACACTGGGGGTTCCGCGTTCGGCTGACCACCTGACCGGAACATCTGCTCCTGCACCCCAGAGTCCAAGGTCAAGAAAACTGAGATGGGCACAGTAGGCCTTGGCCTTCATGGGCTGTCGCGCCGGTGAGTTTAGTTAAGTTTAGGCAGTGAAGTCATACTTAGTTTTTCGTATTTTTCTCGTAAACTATGGATCGTACAGGAACGCTTCTTTGCGCAGTTTTAATGTACTCCCAACGAGGAATTTAGCTGTGCTGAGTTTATGCGGTCGTTTTGGGACACCCTGCGTATATGAACAACATAGATCGTTAACGTTGTGTTTTATAATCTGAAAGTGGATAAAATAATTATCCGAAGTGCTTTGCCAAGAACAAAGTTTTCTTGTATCCTGGCTTCACAAAACCTTTCGGTTAAAATGTATTTGTTTAATTTAAACAAATATTATAACTAGTCTACAAAACTGGCTTTTTAGTTCTTTCACGCTGTTCATAGGAAGAATACGGTTCATAGAAAAACTTCAAATGGATCACTTCATTTTAACGATTTTTTAGCATTTTAAAAATTAAAAAATGAAGAGCAAACTATTTCCCACAATTTTTTAAAAGTTTCTAATGATTGGTCTTAATAAAGATTAATTAGTTATCAAATGATGAAAATCTTTGAACATTTGTTCTTTTGTTCATATAATGTAAAATAATATATTCGTTTGACTTGTTAGTCGTAGTAGCCGATATATATATATACGGCGGAAGTGACGTCACAGTTGTACGTCAAGAGGTGTTTACTTCTGCCTGCACGTAGGGCGAAAGTTTGTTGTAAACCGGAAGTGGGCTTATTTCTTCCCTACTATAGGTCTTTTTCTTAGTTTCCATTTCATTTTATTTGCTGGTGGCAACACTAATTTATGCTTTAGAATTTTGTGGTGGCAACACTTATTAGTTTCACTGCTGTGGTGAAAATTTGTATACTATAACGTCACGTGTTATTGATATATGAATCTATCACGTAAATAATTTGTTAATAAATCTATTCCATAATTACACTAAAGAATTAAACGTAATTAGGGTTCTGAAATTGGTAGATAATTTTAGTAACTCCTAATATTTAGTTTTGCAATTCTTCAGGAACTTCAATGTCATATTAATACAGATATTTAAGAAAGAATATTTTATATTTGTTTATGAAGTTTTTTTAAATTTTATAATTATAAAATTGGATTAAATAATAATATATCTGCAGAACCTTTTCAATCAGAATTTACTAAAAAATTTTTTTTAATAAATTTGTTTCCCTTTTAAACTTATAATTTTATTAACTATCGTAATTTAATAATAATATTAAAATATTACACTTGTTTTTAAATCTTATGAAAAAAAAATATTTGAATTATTTATTCTGATTTTATTTCCTACTAGAAAATAAATATCGCTATATTTATATGATGCATTCAATTATACATTTAATTTTATGTTCTTTAAAATTACAATCAAAATTACTCTTCAAATTTGTAAAATTACAAATGAATTATTTTAAAGCGAAGAATACATATATTATTTTGTTAAATACTACAATTTATTATTTATTTAACAAAATAATAAAGATAAACACTTAATTTATTTTTAAAGTATGAAAACTGAAATTTAAAGTGTAATTGAATACATAATATAAATACGTATATAGACTTTTATTTTTTTCTCGAGCATAAAATCAAAATGAATAATTTAAATATTTTTTATAAGATTTAAAATTAAGTATAATATTTTAATACTATTATTAAATTATGACAGTTAATAAAACAATAACTTTAAAAAGGGAACATATCTATTAATAGATTTATTTTTTGTAAAATATAATTGAATAGATACTGTAGCCATATAATTATTTATTCCAATTTTAAAAAGATAAGTTAATTTTTTTTCATAAACAAACATAAATTTATCTTTCTTAAATATTAATACAACATAGGAGTTCTTGAATAACAACAAAACTAAATATTAGGCGCTATCAAAAATGTCTGCCGATTTCAGAATCTTAATTATGTTTAACTCTTTAATGTAATTATGTAATAGGTTCATTAATAAATTAATTAATTACGTTATAGATTCATACATCAATAACACGTGACGTCATACTATACGTCATATTCGCCAGAAAAATGAAAATATTAAGTGTTGCCATCACAAAATTCAAAAACATAAATTAATGTTGTCACCACCAATAACTAATATTCAAATAAAACCGAAACTAAAAACCAGACATACTGTAGGAAAGAAATAAGCTCACTTTCGGTTTTCGGCAAACTTTCGTTTTGCAAGCGGGCAGAAAGGATCACTTCTTGACGTTCTACTGTGACGTCAATTTCGCCGCATACATACTGGCTGCTCCTAGTCATGTTCTTTTTTACATCTGTTTTATATTTTTCGTTTTACATATATCTGCTATTTATAAAAAATAGTTATGATAATTTCAATGATAAATAATTAATAAGGATAAGTTATAATTAATTAATTAATAATAATCCAAAAACACATTATTTAATTATTTTTTTCAAATCTGTATTAGTAGCTTGTTTAAAAAATTTCCCAAAAACATTTGTTTTCTAGGCTATTACTTTAGGCATATTACCGTAGTTTCGACATAAATAGTTATTGAACTAAAATATTTTTGCCTTTCAACTGTTTTTAAAGATTGTTTTTATGTTTTCTTCTTTATGAATCAAAGATTTAAAAAAAATCAGTAAATGGGTGAATCAGTGAATGAACGAAACAAAAACTTCGCGTATCAGTATATTGAAATATAAGCGAATAGAGAAATTATTGAATGGGTATTGCGATTTATGATGGGGCGATACATCAAAGTGTTTTACATCGTCTTATAAGAGGTCCAAAAAATACCATTTAGGTATAGTAAGTTAATGAGTGAAATTTGATAGATATTAGTCGATGTCTTAGGGCTGCTGTGTGCTCACGTTTTTTTTATTTTTCTTTTTTTTTTTTTGTTTCACCAAAATGTCTTAGTCTTATTCTAAAAGAAGTACTCTTACTTACAATTTTTCCAAATTAATTTCATTTAATAAGAGTTTTAACTAACTAACGTAATTAGTTAAAGTCATTTTCAACAAAAACAAAAATAAAACTTTCAAAACGTCCCGAGAGCAGCACTCCTTCAAAAAAATAATCAATATTTGCCTAATTTGTGGCATGACTAGTTATAATCTGAAGTAACTTCTAATATTTAAGCAACTTTGGCGTGAAAGTTTTTGGCCATAATTCGATTTGTTTATTAGTAAGTCTGCAAATTAGCTAGTTAATCAATCAGTATATAAAAAATAAGTAAAACGTTTCTGAAGTTAAATTTTAGGTTACATCAGTTTTATAGTATTTATAGCTTTTAACCCTCCTGGCGTCAAGCCCGGTATATCTCGGGCACGCATTTATACGCAATTAAAATGAGACTTTTTGTATACCACCATGCCAAAAATTCTTAATATATCAGTTCAGTAAAAAGAAATCTATGCAAAAAGCTGACCAGCTTTTAATGGTATTTAAAACAATATACATAAAGAAACCTGAAAATGGTGATGCTATTAAAATGCAAATACATTTTTATCCCACAAGAATAAAATTAAATTCAATCAAAATAAAAATTTTTATAACAACAATATTTCTTAATATTTACTTACCGCTATTTTGATTTCCACTCGTAGATTCAATAATTGATGATGTGGGAACTTTTGATGGAATTTTTTGAGTTTGCAAAACATTTGGCTTCTTTATTGGTGTCGTAAAGCTGTACTGTAATATTTTAGGTTTATTTGAATCTTCCTTTTCGTACTCTATCTTACTAGTAAAATATTTTGCTTTATCATCTTTTCTTTGAAATGGTGTAGCATGCAAATAGTTTCTAGCAGGTGTTTCCCTAGGCACGGAATAGAATGTGCTTTTAGCAGTTGTTTCTCTAGGTGCAGTGGGGAAAATATTAACACCAGCGAAAGTGCTACTTGCGGGTGCTTCTTTCAGTTCAGCACTAAAACTTTTTGTCACTGGTGAATTAACTTTTGCCGGGTCAAAGTTGACGACAAGAAATGGGAATTTAGATGTACCTGGTTGCAAGACATTAAAAATAGTTTCGATTATGTTCTTAGGGGGTAATGTTTCTCTCCTACCAGTCAAAACGGACAAAGTAGTACTTTTTGTGGCATAAGGAGCTATTGTACTTGAGATTATACTACTTTTAGCTGTAGTCGCTACTGTTTTTATTGGAGTCACTTCTCTAGCTGTGATAGTAGGTATTGGCCTTGTTGAGACTATAGCACTAATCGTAGTGACAGGTACTGTCCTAGCTGACACCAAAGCTCTAGTTGTTGTGGTTGCTATCGATTTAGTTGAGACAATAGTTCTATCAGTAGTGGTGGGTATTGTTGAAGCTGGAGCCAAAAATATAGTTCTTACGTCTATTGGCCTACTTGTAGAAGGGATTTTTGTCGTCAGAGCCATTGTTTTTAATGGAGTCGTAGATTTTGTTATGTCTGGTTTTATTGCATTTTTAAATGTAGATGCTGTT
This sequence comes from Parasteatoda tepidariorum, assembly GCF_043381705.1. Taxonomy (NCBI): domain Eukaryota; kingdom Metazoa; phylum Arthropoda; class Arachnida; order Araneae; family Theridiidae; genus Parasteatoda; species Parasteatoda tepidariorum. The sequence continues at coordinate 77,212,955 of NC_092206.1, read as the reverse complement.
GTTGTTTCTCGCATGGGTGCATGCTCCTTAGTTAGAGCTTCTGGCTGTTTAATAGTTACTTCTATTAGTTTCTCTGCTCTGTTTTTATTAAGGTTTGGTAGCTGTTTTTGGTTTACTAATTCTCGATTTAGGTTTGCATTTTGACTATTGTCAACTCGAGTTTGGAATTTTTGACTGACAGTTAGTTTCTCTGCTCTATTTTTGTTTAATTCTGATTGTTGATTTCGGTTTACTAATTCTCGATTTAGGTTTGTAATGGGGCTATTATCAGCTCTATTTTGAACTTTAGGACCTATAGTTGTAGACGAGTTTTTATTTCTTATCCGACTGCCAAAAAAGACTGGTGGTAAATTGGGGTTTCTACCATTTGTAGAAGTTTGTTTGAGAGGAGCAGAAACAGAAGTAACATTGATCTGAACAATCCTTCCGGATTGCAACAGAATATATCGTGTAGTTATGTTTGGTTTCTGAGTAACAGGAGCTGGCGCTGTAGTAGAAATCATTCTTGGCGTGGTTTCTAATTTCAGGAACACTTCATCTATGGAACTTCCGTGGCCAGTGCTTGAACCTAGCACTTTGTTAAACACGTGGTCTTCATCTGACTTTCGAGGAGACTGCGTTTTAAGCTCAATTCGATGGCTGATAATAGGTTTGGGGTACCTGTAGTTATTTGTATAGTTGTACTCACTCACGTTTGAATACGAATTTACTGCATACCACCAGTTCAAAGCTGAGTTGGGACCATTTCGTCTCCCACTTTCGCTGACCACATGATGTCCATCTTTGGTTACATCAATTTTGAATGTAGGTGGAATATCCAGTGGAAGTATTGTTGGAGGTGATGGGATGTTTGTGAACAGTGATGGCAAATTAGTAAAGGCGGGTGGTATCCAATCATCTTCAAATGGAGGAAATTGTCTAATGATATCATAAAGAGGAGATACTCTTTCCATTTCGAAGCGATTAATAACATCTGATTCATCTAATGCTCTCTTTTTTCGTATCCTTTTTTCCGAATTTGAGCAGTTTTCTTGTATTTTCACGGCTTGAATGCATAACCCTTCGACGTATGATAGAAATAAAAGAAGGATAATCAGCCTCTGGAAAAATTGTGTAAATCAGTATGGAACATTATAAAAATAAACTTAAACAAAAATATCCTGATAAAATTTGCATTGAAGGTAGTAATAATTTCTAGACATTAATATAAAGTTTTAATGTTTATTATGAAATTAATATGCTATAAAATTAGTTTAATTGCATTAAGGAATTTGTTTTATGTAGTCCCTTAATAGAGTTACGTATAAACGTTTAACTTTTTATTTATTTTGTTTTTTTATTAGGTGAGTGAGCTTCAATATATACACTGGTTATCATAAATTAAGGAAAAATCACAAAAATAGCGATAACTCTTTCAAAAGTAAGCCAAACCGTGCAAAATTTGCATATGTTGTCCACTAAGAGTAGCTGAGTAAAATTGCAATATGCAAATTAGTGGCGCTGCACTCGGCTTACGTCATCTGCCTGGAGCATAAAAGTCCAAGTTTGAGAGAAAGCACACAAATTTTACTGTGATTGCGACATTGAAAATCTGAGATAGCCAATTCGTAATAATGACCTCTAGGCATCATTTGCCTGAAGAACTACGATGGAGAGCCATCGGGAGACTAGAGGCAGGGCAGAGTCAATCAGAAGTGGCCAGATGGCTAAATGTGAGTCCATCTGTGGTTCATAGACTTTGGAGGCAATTTCAAACCACAGATTCGGCATCTAGGAGGTTCAGTCAAGGACGGCCAACTGTTACGACCAGTGCCGATGACCGATATTTGACATTAAGTGCACGCAGGAATAGAACCGCTACTCCGACACATCTTAGATCCTCTCTTGCTGCAGCCACCGGAAGGTTGGTGTCAACGTCAACTGTGCGCAGAAGGCTCCACGAAGGTGGTCTGTATGCGAGACGACCAGCCATTTGCGTGCCGCTCACATCACGCCATAGGAGAGACCGTTTGCAGTGGGCCCGACAACATGTCCACTGGACGTCAGATCAATGGAGGCCTGTTCTCTTTACGGATGAGTCCAGGTTTAGTCTAGAAAGTGACAGTAGACGTTATTTGATATGGAGAGAACCTGGGACCCGTTATCATCCATCAAACATCCGTGAAAGAGATGCATACGGAAGAGGCAGTGTCTGTGTTTGGGGAGGCATATCCTTAGGAGGGCGCACATACCTCCATGTCTTTCCAAGGGGAACCGTGAATGCTCAGGTTTATCGAGACAACATCCTTGATGCTTATGTGCGCCCATATGCCGGGGCAATTGGTGATTGCTTCCTGTTACAGGACGATAATGCAAGACCACACAGAGCTCGCATTGTTGATGATTATCTTCAACAGGAAACAATTACTCGCATGGAGTGGCCAGCTCGATCCCCGGACTTGAATCCTATCGAGCACGTTTGGGATGCTCTAGGGAGGCGTGTATCTGCCATCAATCCGCCCCCTCAGACCCTTGCCACGCTTGCAACTGCTTTACAAGAGCAATGGCTCTCACTTCCTATTGAACTGATAGACCGCATAATTGAAAGCATCACACATCGCTGTTTGTGCTGTATTGCTTCTAGAGGCAATCATATTCCATATTAAAGGTACTTTTTCTATTGCAAACCGATACTTCCAATTTGTTTATTTTATACATGTGCTAATTTCTATACTACTATTAATGTCTGATAATTTCTTTTTATGTTGTTTAATACCTTACTATGTGTTGTATATTGTGGGTAAGTTTCATAAAATTCCATGTGTAATTTCTTGAGTTATCGCGATTTTTGTGAATTTTCCTTAATTTATGATAACCAGTGTATATATAAAAACGTAATTCCTGTTCTCGCGAAAATATCCTTTTCAGTTTCCGTGCGTCAAAATTCTGCGGGGGCTAAATCTTGCACTTTCTTATAATCTCTCTAAGAAAAATCTCGGTCGGATGAAAATTGGTTTTATTATTATATATTTTTTACCCTTAGACATTTCTGTTCAAGATTATGTCTTATAATACTGTAATTGTTATTTTGCGACCTGGTTAGCACAGATATTGATAAACATACAAAATACAGATTATCATAATATTCATTCACACATTAGAAGAAAATCGATGAATGATTGCTACTTTGTTTTTGTGGGGTGGGGGATAATTTTTTTAATTATAAAAACATATGAATCAGTAATTGATTTGAAATTAAAATGGGTGCTTTGTAATAAAAATTGGTTTTTAAAAACTGTTTGGTCCCAGTTTCAAACTGATGCTAATACAACTGATTATCAGATACAAATACTCTTTTTAAATCAGATATCTATTTATCTTAATTTAGATAATAGAAGGGATAAAAATAATTAAATATTTTGTGTTTCATTTTTGATCTTTTAGTTGCTGAGTCATTTCTTTTCAATTGGTTTGATATGAAAATAAATCCCAATAGATTTGCATTTTAAAATAAAACTAGGGCTGATAAGTACCAAAATGTCATTCTGTTTAGGACAAAATATCAATCTCTTACGAAAAATAGTTCTTTAGGTCAGTAAATAACAAGTGAATGGCTGCTGTACTTGGACTTATCAAAAATGCATCAGATCCAGTTAGCACAAATAGATTTTTCGACAAACTTTGAAACTGTTAGTATGTAAAAAATATTTAGGTTCATGTTAAAGCTATAAATTTCCAATTATATATTCTTTGTCATTATATTTATGAGTAATTGATTTATATAAGTTTATTTAAGCTACACGAAAAGTAAATTTTTATTGCATGGATATCTAAATAATCCTATCAATTAACACGTTTAATAAAAAGCAAAACTCAAAATCAGTGTTATGCAGGAAGTAACACCCAATAGTTCAAAGTACAATATACGATGTATCTTGAATCTATGTATATATTACAAAAAAAAATTTTTCCTTCTGAAATGTATAACATCCTTAAAATTTTTTATTAATTTGCAAATGTTTAATGTATTTTTCGCAAAATTTTTGAGTTATTTAAATTTTTGCTTTTTGTGTAAAAAAGGAAAAATTAAAATCATCAAGATACAATATTATAAAGAATTACGAAAATAATGATTTTGTGCTTCTTTTTTTTGTTTGTTAATGAAAATGAAATAAATATTTCAAATTAATTCACTAAAAAAGAAAAAAATTATTTCAGCGTTCAGAATAAATGAAAAAAACATTCGTTAGATTCGCAATTTACTTGTACTCATTGCTACTCTAAAACGAAATCATTTAAGCTGTTATAAATAAATATTTTTTATGACTTGCTAATTTATCGCTCCATTACTTGCTTTAATATAAATTCATCGTAATAATGCAGAAAAAAACTGTTTAATAAAACTCATTTTCGACGCATTACATAATAATTTTGAATTACTATTTTAGAATTTTTTTTAGAAAAACATAAAAAAAATAGGCTTGATATTGAAGCTTTAGAATTTTTTTTATTATGTGTAGAAAATGCAATTACAAATATTGCCTCGAGGTACTTAACTTAGATGTTTTAAATATGTACCTTAACTTATCGAATTTTATTCAAATTATAAATAAAGGTAAAATTAGCTTTTCTTAAAATAAAAAAAAATAATGTGAAAAATAAATATTTGCTATTAATTATTTTACTCACAATTAAAAATAGATTTTCATATCAGAAATGTTTTAAAAAATTATATATTTATATTTGAGAGAAGAACACAAATTTGATTAAAATATTTAAGTTCTGTAATTATTTACCTCTAGCAATCCAATTTCCAAATTTATTTAATTTTTGAGTTTTAAAAAATGGACACATTTAAAGAGTAAACAGTGATAATTAATTTGAATGTCTCCTGCATACTTTTATTAAAGTAATTATACTCTATTTTAATATATTTGTATAAAACTTATATGAAGAAATTACATCAAATCCTATGAGATTAGTAAATATTCAAATTTTAATAAATAATTATAATTAATATACGTTGATATTTCTATGTCTGTTATTTTATTTTGTATTAAATTTATTAAGTAATTATCTTCTTTATGTAATACTATTAAAATTTAATGAATAATTTGTCCTCTTTTTCGTCATTTAAAATTCAATATCTTTATTCTGTCGAAATAAAGTAAAACTTCGTTAGGCAATACACATTAATTCTAATTTAAGTTTAATTGATTCTTAAATATGCCTTATGTACAGTTAAATGCTTTTAAATGTCATAATCATACATAAATTGCATGATTATAATATCGCTGTTTTGCACACAAATATTCTTTATTAATTTATCTTGATATCACGCTTAAGACGTAGAAAATAATGGGTAGAAAATAAGAAGACATGCTTCAATAAATAAGATTTGATAGTAACAGTTATTATTTAATAAATGGTAAAAAAACATTATGCTGATATAAATATTAATTAAGTTTTCTTAAATAATGTTTCTAATATGTAATAGAGAAGAGTGCTTTTCTATTATATACTATATATACTTTTCTATTACTTCTATAATATTTTCCATGATGCTTTTCTATATATATTTTCTATTATAACTGAACAAAACTAAAAGAAACAGAAAAATTATACGGTTTACTAAAATCTATAACTTTTAAAGACCACTTAAATATTAAATTCTTTTAGCACTTTGGAATAAGTTATAACACAAATTTATGCTCATTGTTGAAAGGTTTAAAATGGGAGACCCGACTCAAAATTTTCATTTAAGAATAATCTGAGGCATTTATTCAAAATATTAGCTATTTATTAATGCTTTACAACTCTTACCATGCTTGTATTTTTAAATACACTTTACTCTGTAAGAAATTCAGGATCAAATTACGGTAAAAAGTGCTGGCACCCTGAGTGCAGCATCCGTAAAAATAATTTTACAGTAAAATTTTATACCTCAGTTTGGACTGCAATATTTATTTATTTACAGTATTTCGTAGCTTTGTTTCTTATTATGCTTTTGACTTATATGAATGTTTTACACATTTTGTTTTTCTCGAATGAAATGACTTTCTGATCTTGATGTGTAAAGTGGTTCCTACGAATGTATTTCTAAATACCAAGCTTCGAAATTTCAGCATTTTCGTAATCTTTTCCTTTGTTAGCCAGCCACATCTTTGGACAGTGAATTATCTAATTGGGTTTGTACTACTAACTTTGAATGCAGGAGTTTTGCTTACTATTACATGTTTTCTTCCTATTGCATGTTTTTTTTTGTAAATATGCTAATAATGCACATTGTAGTTTTATTACAACGTATTAACTTTGTCTCTTATTATACTTCTTCAAATACTGTAAACTATTTTTGCTTTTTCAATAAATTACTTTACGGCCTTTCAATCGGGGCAGGGAACTTTGGGTGACATGGTTGCTGCTCTGCACGCGCGGTACCCAGGACGATATTTCATACCCGTGTTCCCCTTGACCCAAATTGACTGACAACCTTTGTCTGACAAGTGTTGCAACCATCATTCGCTATGCTATCCTTTCCTTGAGTCTATCTCATGGTTGAGTAGTTAGGAGCGCACACTTTGAGTTATCTGTATTCCCTGGATGTCCCTTGCGGAGGCGGGACCGTGCTCTGATTTAATTACAGTGATTCAAGGATTTTACAGTAAATACTAATACACAAAAATACACGATGCGACAGTTTTTTGTCCCGTAAAATTTTGCGGTAAAAATGGATTTTACAATAAAAAGTACAGCTCAACCTAAGTGATGATAATTTGCTCTGTAATTTGGTTCGGAGTTTTTTACCGCGTGGAAATGGATCTGGAAAACGTATGTATTGAAGGTGGTGTTCCGATAAGATCTTTGCTTATTTATAGAGTGACTTGAAAGGAAAAATAAATGTCGACAGAAGCGCCATTTCAAGTTAAAAACACTGACCTACTATTAAAAGCACTCATTAGAAAACAAGAGATTTTCAGTCCTGGTTCCAAGCAATTCTGATAGATTTTTAGAGGCTTAGGAAAAGTAGTGAGTAATTCTTTTCTGAACCAATTTTTCACTATTTGAAAATGTTGATTTTCATAACCACCAAACTCATCTAAGAATGGAAAAAAAAAACATTTAATCTCTAAGTCTTCATTACTGGCTTAAGCTTGAGGTATTTAGACTAGTTTGTGATCTGAATAAATAAAAGCAAATTTTTAGGTAATAACATGAGCATATTTTTCTATTTTTGTTTTGATAGAGTTTGGTTCAAAATGGCTCTCATTCAAGGAAAGAAACTAAAGTAAAAGATATATTGTTTCTGATAAAAATGAGACGATGTTTAAAAAATGAGATATTGTTTTGAATGTATTTTAATAAGCTGAATTGAACAAGAACAATTCTAGTTGGTTTGGGAGAAGGTTTGAGGTCATTAGTTTTTCATACATAAAAAGTATAATTTAATTGTACTGAATTATACTCTTTTTACTGACTTAGATATTTTTTCGCGTCCGGAATCGTTATCTAGGCAAGGAAGTTATTGTTCGTCGAATACTTTCTTATATTTAATACAATGAAATTAAAATTAAATCTATAGAGCTAATCATTTAAAATTGTTATGAAAGCACAGGTTGAAAATTTCTGGCAAATGTACCATACTAAATGCTAATGGCATTTCTGGCAAAAAGAAAACAGCATAATTCTGTTTAATAAAAGAAAAATATACGGTATAAATATTGATAATTTTTTTACTTTCATATAATAAGTGTTTATCGGAAATTATAATTTTTTACCGGTGTAATTATTTTAAGTGTTATATTATAAGGGTTATATTATAAGTGTTTACCGTATTTAAATCCAGTTGCGCAAAAGAACATCTCTGCCACACTCCCTCTACAAGGATGACAACGAATACGCAACCTTCTAACTGTTCGACAGATGGCAGCACAACACGATTTCGTCTTGTTTAATGCATAAGAGCATAATGTTCGATTACATACACAATATACAAGTTATAGAGCATATATATTATCAACAATTGACTGTATTACTTAATACATAACAGTTATCATGAAAGACATTATCAGTAACTATAACCACCAATAGTAATTAAAACCTGTAATATATTTTGAGAATACTGATTTAGAAAAATATTTTATTAAAAATTTCACTTAGAATGTTTAAGACATGCATATACTTAAAACATTAAGTTTTATCAATACACTTCTTTTATTTTTGACAGCAAACAAAAAAAAATATGTGTTTAGNATACATATTTTGTCACTGATTGTAATTGAACATTGCGCTCTTATAAATTTTTAAATTATTTTAATAGTCATGATAGTTCAAACATAAATTTATTTTAACAATCATTGAGAGCAACACTTTTTAATGTAAATTTTTTTTCAATGTGTATTCAGTTTTAAAATACATAATGATGTGCCTATCTTTGCATATCGCAAACTTTAATGACAAATTTCACAAAATATGAATCAAAACTAATCTGAAAAAGATTTACGTCAAATGTCAGAGGAATTTCTAGGAAAATAATTAAATGCTTATTATTCCTTTTCATATTCGAACAAATATCATTTTATTGCACTGCAAGATCTAAGGCAACTAAAATGTACAGACGAAAATGAAAAATGAGAGTGATGCTATCAGAGATTAGAGAATACTCTCTGAAAGGAAGAATTGTGTTCCATTCTCTGTGATTTGGGTGAATTTAAACTTCTCATCACTGCAAGGTCAGGAGGTCGAAGTCACTCAATACGGAACTTAAGATGAGACATTGTTTTAAAACTTTCCCTTTCCCTTAATCGTTTTCAACGGTTTAAATAAATTGTTTGCGTTGTGTAATCACATCTTAACATGCTAAATGTTTTAAGCACACAAAGTAGATGATACATTGTTTATACCCTTGCTAGTTACTGAATCATTGTATTGACAGCTTATGCAGATTTAAACGTTTCGTAAATTAAAGTTTTAAAGGCCTATTTAGCAGAAGAATCTACCGATTCTTAGAGGTTTATGTTACGAAACTTTTCCATGTTAAAAGCTGATTACTATCTGCAAGAACTAGCAATCGGCTTTTTGAGTTTAACTTGAACTTATAGGTTGAAAGTATTATTGAGTTGCAAAATAGACAAGAATTTGCTTGACATTTTGTTAATGAGGTGAAAGATCTGTTATGGAAGGAAAATGTTTTCTTCATTCTTCTTTGCGGATGTAGGGTTTACGAATTAGATCACAATATTGCCGATACATATCGTTTATCGATGTTTATAATTTGTTAATATTTATTGAGTGTCAAAATATATTTTGATGGATATTGTGTGTCGATATTCATCGATATATATTGCTGTCGATATTTTTTGATATTTATTGTGTCGAATTTTATACTTATTCAAGACATAAAGTGAGAACATAATTTTAACATAGTTTTCGTAATATATAAAAAAAATCGACATTTTTTAGTATAGTATATTGATTAGCAGATCCTTAATATATATTAAATCAGCTCTATAAGTGATAACTTTTAATTTTAATAACTGAGTTTTTACCTAGTCAAGAAACTACTCGGTTTTTTACTTAATTAATTTTTTGTTATTGCTATAAATCGCATTTTTTCGGCATTTTAGTTTGCATTTTGTCAAAAAATTAAGTGAAAAATTCCGAATTTTCTCAGTTTTCTCATAATTATTTAAATAATCCTGCTTTTTGTTAAGTTCAAATTAGAAAAAAATTATTGTTTACCTTATTTTTCATGATAATTCTTAAATTATGACGTGTTATTTACCCAGTATTTTACACATATTGATCAAAAATAGTTTTAAAATTTGTTAGGTGAGTGTTTTTTCAAGAATACCGATTATTTTTCCACGGTTTCAACATTGTTTTAAATCGTTTTCAATTTATATAAGCATTTTGTAAACTTGCACAGATTTTAGTGATTCAGGAACTCTAAGTGCAAGTTTCCCTAACAAAATTATTAAACTGCTAAACTATTTTTCCTTTAATAAATGTTTTTTAATTATGACGAAAGATAAAATATGGATAGTTTCTATGAATTAACCGCAAAATACTATCACAAAACATGCATGCTTAAAAATTATTGAATTGGTTATTTCGATGATTTATATAGCTGAAAAACTTTTTCTATGTCCTTTTGGTGTATTTTTTAATTGTACAACCATAAATATGTATTTAAGATTTAATTAAAAACGTTTAAGCTGTTCAATAGAGATGACCACAAGGCTCAGAGCTAAACAATAATAAGCCACCTCATTAAACTTATCAGATTTAAAAAAAAATGGAAGAAATTCCAAAAACTTGAAAAAGTACCTTTCTGAAAAACAATACCATTCTGAAAAAAAAAGTATGATCAAAAATACCAGAATATAGAAAAATTCCACCAATCTTTGATAATGATTTTGGTAAAATTAACAATAAATATGATCTGGTTATATGTGGTAAAATTTGGTAAATGTGCAAAAATTTGCAGAGTCATAAGAACAGCAAAATCAGCAGAGCATAAAATGCATTTATTCGGTTAAATTTACTTTTCAGTTTTGTATTAATTACTGAATGTGTGGTAGTAAGATTAACTATGATTTTGAAAACTGGAATTTCCATATAAATGGAAAAATTACCAAACGAACAGTTTAAATGCAGTATATTTTACTTTTATTAACAAGAATTAGGATTTCTTTAACTAATATGTTTAGCAGAATATGTTTCTCCATGTAAGAGGTAATTCAATATAAAGATGTCAGTTCTGGGAAAAATTTCACTTTCTGTGATGATGCCACAATAGGCATTACATATTTCCAAGCTTTTAAAATTTCTTTAATTTCTTAAACTTAGTTTTATTAATCACTCTTAACCAAAGTTTAATTAAATTAAACCAATTATTTAATTTTTATTACATTTCATAAAAAGGGAATATAAAATATTTGATCCTTTTCTTAACAATCAATGTAACTTCTAACCTTTTATTTCAACACTATTGTAAGACTCATTCATTCACTGTCGCGACAAAATCGTAAACAAAAATCTATTTATTACTCTTTATTTTTAATTTGTTATCACAAAAACGTTTCAGTTACATGGTTATACTAATTCTATCAGTCTTTCTGACAATTTGCCTTCGCCAAATTATTTTCAAACTTAATATTGTATATGGAAGGTTGGCTCTATTTTTGGCTATGTTATCTTTCGATAAATCGCCAACCATAGATTTCTTCCCATGTTCCTAATTGTCCGTTGGGAACAATTTATTCATTTTTAATTTAGAATTACAGGTGTGAAGATTGGAGGGCCTTTTGAAGCCTCCCAGTCCCAACCGTTGAGTATCAATCTTAACAGAAATTCGCGATTTAAGAGAATGTTTATGCTGATCTCTTTAGGGGCTTTCCTTTCCTTATTTTTATATTTTTTTAATGTGACCATGTTTAATTTAATATTTACTTAATAAATCAGTTTTTCTTAAACTATTTTCTTTATTTCTCTAAAATAAATATCCCTACTTGATGTCCACATTGAAATATATCTCAAACAGCCAAAAGTATGCTTTATGATACAATGATGCTACTTGAACTACCACTAAAATTCAATTGATGATCACTGCTTCTACACTTACTAATAAAGTTCTGCAAGATTTCAAATACACTCACCCAAATTTAAACTATATAAATCAAATAAAATGAATTGCTTGAAACTCTGTTCCTGATTTAGTGAATCAGCTCCCGATTTGAGAATCTGACATTTTCCCACAGAATTAACATTGAAATATCATAATCGGTTTGGTGAAATGCTCTACATTCAACGTTTAAAAAGTTTTAATTCTTTTTTTTTTTCAAATTTCAAACTTTTACAAAATTTACAAATTTGATAGTTTGTATGAATCTCTATTATTTATGAAAACATACATGTCTACCTATAAGTCATGGAAATAATAATAAATACAAATTTCAAAATTTTGAAAAGTGATTTTTTTTCCTTTTTTCTCTCTTTCGTAATTCAAAAGTCTGGCCTACTTTGCGTGAGGTCATAAATTTCCTTTTGAATTTTTTTGTGCCTTTTCTTGTTATAATATTTTTTTTGAAAAGACATTACCTCAATATGCAAAAAGTGATTTCCTTAATGAATAAAATATTTCAAAACATAAAATTCAATATGTCTGTTTTCTTGTGAAAATAAAGAAGAAATAAACGTGATGCATATAACACAAAGCAAGGAAAGTAATTGAAGTAGCACTTTCCAATCGGGTTGACATTTTTTTAACATAAAATGTTTTTAGGTTAAAAAGTGATATATGGAATTTATTTTGCTTATTTTTAAGTAATTACTAAGGTTTAGATTTCGAAAACATCAATTTCTTTCCTGAAATAAGTCACAAGCAATTCATCCTGATTAGCTTAAAAGGGTTAGTTTAACATAAGAGTATTTAATTTTAAACATAAACTGAAATAATTTGTTTTTAAAAACCTAGAACAAAAAGATTAAATTTAATAACTCAAATAAAAATTCTATCTTTTAATTTATAAATTCCAAGATCTCTTGTATAACTCAGCATGTCACAAACATTTTTAATTTAACATTTTAATGGCTGATTTAGAACTGAAACGAGAGATCGATTTAAATTAACATTCGAATATGCATTTTATTATTGCGATAGTTAATATCTTGAAAAGAGTTCGGCCAGCTTTATTCGCTATCGCCCCCTTGGGGATTTCTCTCTGATTGATATTTTTTTGTCTCTAACTTATATTTTAAAAAAGTTCACAATATCACTATCTCAGTCAGACAGGCAAATTTTTTCTTCCAATGACACTTTGGATATCATTTTCGTCAAGATTTGCTGGAAAAACATGACGAAATTATTGATCATAGTTTCAAGGAGTTCGAAACGATTCTTAATGATGGAAATCTGGTTGTTTATATAGTTGTTCTAGTTGATTATATAGCATTGGATTAAAAACAGATCAGCACCATGTTTATAATTATTCTGCTTTGTTTAAAAAATATTTTTAGATAAATTATATGAATATCATTAATTTTTCGAAATTGATTAATTATAAACATCGATTAATTAATCGAACTTTATAAAAGCATTTGCTGTTTGAGAAGGTATTTATTATATCTCAAATTACCTATAATAATTATCGTAAGTAATTTTTTAAGTGGTCCATTTTTTTCCGCATAGTACATATATATCTTGTTTAGACGTACTTTTTATTATCCGTATTAAAATTAACGATTATGTTAACGATGTAGGAGCAGTTTAAGATAATTTAATTAATAAAAAAAGAACTATTTCACTGTCTAAAAAAAAGAGGAAATTAAATTAATAATTGAAAAATTCAAAATTAAAGTATTAAAAATAATTCAAAAGTGAAGTAATTTTAATGTTCAGATAAAATCTAAATACTTTCCAAAATTAAGGATTTGACATTATTAATCCTTACTCTGATTTCATTTTTTAAATTTATTTATTGGATTTAGGTTATCATTCATTGTGAAAATCCATCAGGAAAGTGATTGGGAATTGATTTTAAAAAGGGATTTTAAGGATATTTGAAGTTCTTAGGGTTTTATCGAAAGAAGGGTGTTTAAATACTTTTATTAGATTTGCAAAATAATCACAAATTCTAATGTTTTCTACATTTAATGCAGTTTTTTAAGATAAAAAATGTAATTGAAGAAAAAATTATAAAGAATTCAAAGTATAGAAGAAGATAATTAAAGAATACATTCAGTTTACCTCATAGATGCGTTAGACAAGGGTTTGTGCTTATTATTTTTGCAAGCTTCCATTTCAAAGTGTAAATCAAACTTTTCATACTGGGAAAGTTAGCATTTATGAAAAGAGCAACATTAATTTGTAAATAAAACTTAATATAATTTATGATTATATTCTTACAAAATAATTAGAGCAATGTTTTTAAAAATAGTATCCTACGTACTTAATTTAAATTTACCAGATGGCAATTTCAAACACTTATCCTAGGGGGCAGAAAAATTTGAATTACTTTTTAAGAAAGTAAGCTTTCTATTCCTTAGCGTGCGCAATAAATATGACGTTATTATTATTATTTTTTTTTTGTATCAAGCTTTAAAATAATTCTTCAAAATTTCATAACAAAAGTAGAGAAAAATATTGTGTCTTAACATTACCTAATTTATTATGACTGATTTTTTCTTGCATGAAATTAATATATTTATATCAAAGCTGCTACATTTATCTTTTTCATCTTGATTTTCCAAAATTAATAAACACAATTATTAACTTGTTAAATAAGCAAAATGAGAAGAAAATTACGTATGTTAACTCTTTTTATGATATGCTGACGTTTGTTTTAAAACGTTTTCAATCTGCAGAGAGGATATATAAGGCATCATCATTTAATATTTCAGCAAGAGATAACAATAGTGATCCTCCTTTTCATTTAAATTATCGAATGATTACATCTTATAAAATAAATATTGATTAAGATAGTGAATAAAATAAAGAATATGAGAGTGAGTGAATGAAAGAGTTAATCCATAATACGAGAGTAATGAGAGAAAAAACAGTTAATGAGTGAAAGAGTGCACGTATAAATAACACGAGGAAAGAAAAAAGCGAAGTAAGATGAAACGATGCATCACTGACAATCATTATTATGAGAGTCACTTCGACTCAGGGGATAGAGCGTTCGCTTTCCAATGAGGCGGCCCAGCTTCAAATCCCAGCGGTGGCTGATTGATAAGAATTCTGCACAGATCCGCACCAACCTCAGTGCTTGCATAAAATATCCTCAGTTTTAGATGGATCATGAATTAAAATCCCTTTGCCATGTAACGCAAATCTGGGTTAGCTCCATCAAAAATTTTCTACTATGGGCATCTCATCCCTATTCAAGAGTGCTCTTGTCTTCTGGGTGGGTTCGAATTACAAAGCTACGCAGTTGAACACTGATAGTCATAAACTCAATATTCGGTCAACTGTTCAATGCCAGTTATAAAATAAAATAAAATCTACAATACGAAAACCATAATTGATTTACATAATGATATAGTTTTGGACCGAACAGTTCGAGACCGAATCGTTTTTATAGTTCGAAGACCATAATTGATATAATTGATTTACAGAATGATATATTTTCTTTGTGACATAGCGAGTTAATAAATGCATTAAGGAATTGTTTAAAGAGAAAAAAAAAAGGGAAGGAATGTTGAAATGTCAGAATTAACGAGGGTGGAGGGCCGACGTAGCCTGGTCGGTAGGGCGCTGGCCCCATGTCCGAGAGTTCATGGGTTCGAACCCCTGAGGGCGAAGACTCCCCATGTAGTAAAGTGACTGATACACGTTAAATCTGTCGAGTCACAAAAGCCCTCCATGTTCCCATAACAAATCAATACCTCTGGGGGTACTGGATTAGAGATCGATCGTTCTCTGATTCAGGTCAAAATTATGATCTGTGGATGAATGAATGGATGTATGAATGGGTTCGCCCTATAAACGGGTGTGACGTACGGTGTGGCAGAAGTCACATTCTTGCCCATAGATGGCGCAACTGGAAAACAAGAACAATCGCACCCCCTCTGTCTAAAACAGGCATACGTCAACAACAACAACGAGGGCGGAGAAGAAAGGTATCAAGATGCCAGTAAAATGAATGAAGAAATCAGTGAATTGCTGATTCGATGAATTTTGAATTCGACAAATTATTAAATCGCCGTATTTAGGAAGAGACGAATTAGTTTTAAAAATATAAATTACAAAAACCAATAATTAATGCGACTATAGTCTCTGACCATTTTTTTTGTATTTATATTTAGTAATATTTAAATTTAGTAATATTAAGTTTAAGTAATAATTAAATAATTAAAATGAATTTAGTAAATTATTAAATTTAGTAAAATATTAAATTTATAAAATTTTAAATTTAGTAAAATATTAAATTTAGTAAAATATTAAATAATTAACTTATAACAATTACATTCAATAATTTTTCCACTTGCTATATAAAAACTTATAAAAAGTTTACATTGAAACATTTTCTATAATACGAAATTTGTATTCATGGAAAAAAAGTATACGTCTGTTTTATTCAGAATACAATTTTTAGTATATTTATAAGTTTAAATTCATTCCATGAAGACCACATTTTTCGTTTGAAATTTTCATATCATTTGAATGCGAAGATATTTAATATGTTTTTGGGAAAGAAATTTCCATTTGAGTAATCCGTAAAAAGATAGATTTGTCATATTTTATTGCGTTATCAGAAAATTTATTAGAAAATGTGTAGTTTTCTTATTTTTTTCCTTCATTCATAACGCAAAATATCTATGATTTTTTCTTTCTACCAGATTTTCAGTGATTTCAGTGATTTTAAATGAAATTTTTTTCCGCTCATTTTTTTATGGTTAAAAAACTGTTGCGAAAAGGAATTGCATTGAGGAACTTTAACATATTTTTAAAATTTTACTTTATAGTATTGGACTTATCCAAAATTCTATACCCAACTCTCCCATTATAACAATCGGTTACGAAAAGTTTAAAATATGTGTTATAATTTATATCATATAAAACGATGATACATGTAAAACCAAAGAACTTTCTATTATTGTATTGGTAAAGAAAAGCTTGAACTGAGCTATAAATAGATCAGAAATTAAATTTTAAAAACAAACAGTTCATAAAAACAAACGAATTATTCTATGATTTTGTTGCACAGGTGATATAAAAATTTAGAGCTATGTTTTAATTTTAGATTTAGTTTTAGTAAAAAAAAAAAAATGGAGAGAAACGAGTTTTTTCCATCAAGATCAACCAGAATTTACCTCAACCTTTAAAATTTTTGGCTTAGCCCAAATTTCCATTTTTACCTATTTTTTTGTCATGAAGTATTTTCTATTCCTAACTTTTTCCTTTGTCAGCATACATTTCACAAGTTATAGAAAAAAAAAGAATTAAAACTGCTGTCTCCGAATACTGAATATGTATTTGTGTATTTACGGAAAGTCTATGAATAACTTATTCCAAAGGTAAATTCTGAGTAGTAGTGGTACGAACATAAATCAAACAGGGATTAGTCTAATTTAAAAAATTAAAGAAATGTGTACTGTAAAAGCGGTTGTGTCATATCTCTTCGGAATTTAAGTCGAACAATCAAAAACATTCCGTGATGGAGCAATTAATTTCATTTCAACACAGAATCGATCTTTCATATACTCTTTAATGGGTGAATTCACCAAACTCACGCTCACTCACACCATTCATGAATTATTTTCACTTCAGAAAAAACTCTAATGAGGACGTTCTTAGCATATCGATAGAATATTTTTCACAGGGCTGCTACTAAATTCTGTAACACTGCACAAAAATATAAATTTATTTTAATCATTTGGTAACAATTCCTACATTACATTATGACCACCCTGCTAATAACATGTAGGACCACCTTTAGTCCTCAAAACTGCTAGCACCCGCCGTGGCATTTACTCCACAAGGTGCTGATAGGTAGTCTGAGGTATCTGGTACCAAGAGCTCACCAACTGGTCCTGCAATTCCCTCACATTGCGAGGGGGTAGCACGAATTTGGTTTTCCAAGTAGGACCACAAATGCTCGATTGGATTAAGGTCAGGTGAATATGGGGGCCAAGACATGACTTGAAAGTCACTGGAATATTCCTCGACAATTCGACCCTTATGAAATGGTGCATTATCCTGTTGGTAAGGTAAACACCATCCCCCGCAGGAAAAACTGCTGCCATGAATGGGTGAACCTAGTCTGCAACTATGTTCAAGTAGCTTACAGGCGTCAGGGATTGTTCTATGAGGATTATGGGTCCTAATGTGCCCCATGAAAACATTGTTCCTGGGCGAGAATCCATGAAAACCTAGGTGAGCCCATTGTCATGGATGGAGGGTGGTCATGATGCAATCGCTCTTCGGGCTAAAAGAGCGCATTAAAAGAATTCGTGTAAAAATACGAAGAAATCCACATCGTTTTGCTAACAAAATGGCTGCAGAACGTGAGTCGAAGAACTCTGCAAGTTATATTAAATGAAGATCTGGGTCTTTGCCATAATCGCAAAAGATAAGTTCTAGGTTTGACAACTGTACAAAAATTAACAAGTTTGCAAATCTGTAAGGTATTGCTGAAATTGCAAGCTTTAAAAAGTGTTTACAGAATAATCTTTTCTGATAAGAAAGTATTTTGAACAGAACAAAGGTATAATGCTAAACATTGTATTGTATATTCAGCAAGCTTCAGTGATATACCTGAAAGTGCTCGAACTGTACAACGCTTTCAGAACAAGAATTATATACTGGCTAAGGCTGTAGTGTCAAATATCGGAAAATTTCCTCTGGAATTCATCGATAACGGGGTAAAAAATTAATGTTGAATATTACAAAAGGAAGTAATTGTCACACATTTATTGTCACATGCTGACAGATTGTATCCCAAAACGAATTGGATATTTCTGCACCATCACACCTAAAACAACACTGGCATGGCCCCATGTCAATTGCCGGAAGATTAAAAAGCAAGAAGATTGGCCCCCTTCTTCACCGGATCTAAATCTTTTAGACTATTGTGTTTGGGAGATTCTAGTGTCGAAAGTTAATACTAAGCAGAAAAGAAGTTTGGGCTCTCTCGCAGCTTCTTTATTCCATGAATAGGATAAATTATCTCCTAAAACAATCCTATCCTTTGAAATTATGCACTAAGGACAAATGCAAAACATCAAAAATTAAGAATTGAAAAATTCTATAATTAATTCGAAATAAATAAAACAGGAAGAAGCATAAGGTACTTGGCTATAAAAAATGTCTTATTCTCTTTCTGATAATTTTCGGTAGACAAAATTGTTCGAGAACAAATCTTTTCAAACATTCCTCTGCAAATAAAGGGTGCTATATATCATAATTTTTCCTATAATAACTTTTCCATTATTAGAATGAAAAGGATGTTCGGCTGAAATGTTCTGAAACAACAGATGTGACAATGATTTTAGTTATGACCTTTATTTTTCAAATATAGATTGATTATAATTAAAATATCATTTCCTCTATATAGTTACTTTCTGCTATAATTTTTATTAAACTAATGCGCAATTATAAAAATTTAAATGAAATGACATGAATAAAACTCACTATCTCTAAGTAAAACGCTTTTGTGATTATACTGACAGCAATTAAATTGAGTTAATTGAATGAACTAATTAAAAATATTTCAAAACAAATAAACATATTGCATTGGTTAGGAGCGAATTAAAAAGAACTTGAATTCCTTTGGGGAAGTAAACTCTGAATTTTATTAGATTCCGTATTTTCAGAATAAATTACAGAAAAATTTACAAAGTTTATTAAGTTAAAGAGTGAATAATTAAAATTTACTTCACTTTAATCCAGTGTCCTTAAATGCAAATAAATATTTACATGGGACAAAAGATATTTCAAGTTAATTTATATGAAAATAAGGTACTACTAAGCTATAAATTAAATTTATATTTCATTAAATACTGAAAAGGCAGGGAAAAATTAGTTTCCCAAAAAATCATTGTTTCGCATGAAATTGTCGACCGAAATTGTCAAAGAATGAGGCCTTTCCTTGTCACGATACTTTAAGCACCTCATTTTTCCACATTTGGGATTTTATCATCAGTTTAAAATGGAAAATACTATATACTGAGTATTATGTTTATATTATCATTATATACGTCTAAAATATAATAAATATCCGTATTACATATGGACGAAAAATTCTAAAATAAACAATTGATCAGTATTAATTAACATTAGATACTATAAGGTCTTAAAAATATCTGGCTAACACAAGCATGAATTGAAAAAACAGATAACGAGATTAAGAAAAAATTAAAGAACGAGACAATATGTTGTTGTTGTAGTTAATTTACGTCGCACTAGAGCTGCACA
>NC_092206.1:77168996-77192558 GCF_043381705.1 Parasteatoda tepidariorum | reverse complement strand
ATTCAAAAGTGAAGTAATTTTAATGTTCAAATAAAATCGAAATACTCTCTAAAATTAAGGATTTGACATTATTAATCCTTACTCTGATTTCATTTTTAAATTTATTTATTGGATTTAGGTTCTCATTCATCGTGAAAATCCACCAGGAAAGGGATTTGGAATTTATTTTGAAAAGGGATTTTAAGGATATTTGAAGTTCTTAGGGTTTTATAGAAAGAAAGGTGTTTAAATACTTTTATTAGATTGCAAAATAATCACAAATTCTGTTGTTTTCTAGATTTAATGCAATTTTTTAAGATAAAAAACGTAAAAGAAGAAAAAATTATAAAGAATTCAAAATATAGAGGAAGATAATTAAAGAAAACATTCAGTTTGCCATGTGTTAGACAAAGACTTATTATTTTTGCAAGCTACCATTTCAAACTATAAATCAAACTTTTCATACCGGTAAAGTTAGCATTTTTGAAATGAACAACATTAATTATTAAATTAAACTTAATTTAATTTATAATTCTTCCAAATATATTTGTAATTCTTCCTATATTCTTCCAAAATAATTAGAGCATTGTTTTTGAAAATAGTATCCTACATACCTAATTTTAATTTACCTGATGGAAATTTCAAACACTTATTCTAAGTGGCGGAAAAATTGGAATTACTTTTTATGAAAGTAAGCTTTCTATCATTTTGTGCGCGTAATCAATATGATGTTATTATTTTTTTTATATCAAGATTTAAAATAATTCTTCAAAATATCTTAACAAAATCAGAGAAAAATATTGTGTCTTAACATTACGTAATTTATTATGAATGATTTTTACTTGAATATTGATTAAGATAGTGAATAAAATAAGGAATATGAGAATGAGTGAATGAAAGAGTTAGTCCATAATAAGAGAGTAATGAAAAAAAAACAGTTAATGAGTGAAAGAGTGCACGTATGAGTAACACGAGGAAAGAAAAAAGCGAAATAAGATGAAACGATGCATCACTGACAATTGTCACTATGAGAGTCGCTTTGACTCTGAGGATAGAGCGTTCGCTTTCCAATGAGGTGGCCCAGCTTCAAATCCCATCGGTGGCTGGTTGATACGAATTCTGCACCCGATCCGCACCAACCACAGTGATTGCTAAAAAATATCCTCAGTGGCAGATGGATCATGAATTATAATCCCTTTGCCATGTGACGCAAATCTGGGTTAGTTCCATCAAAATTCTTCTACGATGGGCATTTCATCACTATTCAAGAGTACCCTTGTCTTCTGGGGTGGGCTCAAATTACAAAGCTGCGCAGTTGAACGCTGATATTGCTAGTACTGATAACACTAGTATTGGGTCAACTGTTCAACGCCAGTTATGAAATAAAATAAAATCTATAATACGAAGACCATAATTGATTTACAATATGATATAGTTTTCGAACGAATAGTTCGAGACCGAATCGTTTTTATAGTTCGAAGACTATAAGTGATATAATAGATTTACAGAAGGATGTGTTTTTTTGTGGCATAGTGAGTTAATAAATGCATGAAAGAATTGTTTAAAGAGAAAAAAAAGGAAGGAATGATGAAATGTCAGAATTAACGAGAGCGGAGGACCGGGGTAGCCTGGTTGGTAGGGCTCTGGGCCCATGTCTGAGAGTTCGTGGGTTCGAGCCCCGCCGGTCAAAGACTCCCCGTGTAGTAAAGTGACTTGTCCACGTTAAATATGTCGAGTCGCAAAAGTCCTCCATGTTCCCATAACAAATCAAAACCTCTGGGGGTAGTGGATTGGAGATCGATCGTTCTTTGATTCAGGTCAAAATTACAATCTGTGGATGAATGATTGGATGTATGAATGGGTTCGCCCTATAAACGGGTGTGACGTATGATGTAGCAGAAGTCAAATTCTTGGCCATAGATGGCGCAACTGGAAAACAAGAACAATCGCACCCCATCTGCCTACACAGGCGTATGTCAACAACAGCAACGAGAGCGGTGAAGAAAGGTATCAAGATGCCAGTAAAATGAATAAAGAAATCAGTGAATTGCTGATTCGATGAATTTTGAATTTGGCAAATTATTAAATCGCCGTATTCAGGAAGATACGAATTAGTTTTAAAAATATAAATTACTATAATCTATAATTAATGAGACTATAGTCTCTGACCATTTTTTTTTTGTCTTTATATTTAGTAATATTTAAATTTAATAATATTAAACTTTAGTAATAATTAAATAATTAAAATTAATTTAGTAGATTATTAAATTTTAGTAACAATTAAGTAATTAAAATTAATTTAGTAAATGTAGTAAAATATTAAATAATTAATTTATAACAATTACATTCAATAATTTTTCCACTTGTAATATAAAAACTTATAAAAATTTTACATTGAAACATTTTCTGTAATACGAAATTCGTATTCTTAGAAAAAAAAGTATAAGTATGTTTTATTCAGAATACAATTTTTAATATATTTATAAGTTTAAAACCATTCCATGGAGACCACATTTTTCGTTTGAAATTTTCATATCATTTGAATGCGAAGATTTTTAATATGTTTTTGGGAAAGAAATTTCCATTTGAGTAATCCGTAAAAAGATAGATTTATCATATTTTATTGCGTTATCAGAAATTTCACTAGAAAATGTGTAGTTTTCTTTTTTTTTCCTTCTTACATAACGCAAAATACCAATGATTTTTTCTTTCATACCGAAAAGTTTCAGTGATTTCAAATGAAATATTTTTCGCTCATTTTTTTTTTATCTTTTAAAAAAAACTGTTGCGAATAGGAATTGTAATGAGGAACTTTAACATATTTTTAAAATTTTGCATTATAGTATTGGACTTATACAAAGTTCTATACCCAACACTCCTATTATAACAATCGGTTACGAAAAGTTTAAAATATGTGTTATAATTTACATCATATAAAACGATACTTCATGAAAAACCAAAGAAATTTCTATTATTGTATTGGCAAAGAAAATCTTGAACTGAGCTATAAATAGGTCAGAAATTAAATTTTAAAAGCAAACAGTTCATATAAACAAACGAATTATTCTTTAATTTAGTTACACAGGAAATAAAAAAATTCCGAGCTATGTTTTAGTTTTAATAAAAAAAACAATAGAGAGAAACGAGTTTTTTCCATTAAGATCAACCATAATTTACCTCAACCTTTAAAACTTTTGGCTTAGCCCAAATTTCCATTTTTACCTATTTTTTTCGTCATGAAGTTTTTTCTGTTCTTAACTTCTTCTTTTGTCGACATGCATTTCGCAAGTTATAAAAAAAAAGGAATTAAAACTGCTGTCTCCAAATACTGAATATGTATTTGTGTATTTATGGAAAGTCTATGAATAACTTATTCCAAAGGTAAATTCTGAGTAGTAGTGGAGCGAATATAAATCAAACAGGGATTAGTCTAATTTAAAGAATTAAAGAAATGTATACTGTAAAAACGGCTGCGTCATATCTCTTCGAATTTTAAGTCGAACAAACAAAAACATTCCGTGATGGAACAATTAGTTTCATATTAACACAGAATCGATCTTTCGTATACTCCTATCATACTCACGTACTACATCATACTCACGCTCACTCACACCATTCATGAATTATTTTCACTTCAAAAAAAAAAACTATAATGAGGACGTTCTTAGCATATCGATAGAAAATTTTTTACAGGGTGGCTACTAAATTCTGTAACGCTGCAAAAAAAAAATAATAATTTTAATTATTTGGTAACAATTTCTCTCTCACTTTTTCTGTGATTGGCATTTTCTATTAGTGCAGAAAATTTTTGTTTTACATCATGTAATATATAATAAGTGCAGACAAAATACAAAGAATCAGTTTAATGATGAAATCCTAAAGGTTGATCCTTCAACATCTTTTCCATCGCAGATATTCAGCAGGTAGAATCTTCAAGCAATTAAAATATCTTTTGTTTAATGTAACATTTATACATAGAGCTATAAATCGAATATTGGATACTAATAGTTGTAAACATCGACCCAGGTCTGATCATTCAATCTAATTCGTATAAAAGAGCGCATTAAAAGAATTCGTGTAAAAATACGAAGAAATCTTCAAAGTTCTCCTAAAAAAATGGCTGCAGAACGTGAATCGGAGAATTTTGCAAGTTATATTAAATGAAGAACTATGTCTTCGCCCTAATAATAAAGATAAGTTCCAGATTTGACAACTGTACAAAAATTAAAAAGTTTACAAATCTATAAGTTATTGCTGAAACAGCAAGCTTTAAAAAGTGTTGTCAGAATAATCTTTTCTGATAAGAAAGTATTTTGCACAGAACAAAGGTATAATACTAAGCATTGTGTTGTACAGTCAGCAAACTTCAATGATATGCATGAAAGTGTTCGAATTGTACGGCGCTTTCAAAACAAGAATTCTATAATGGTTAAGGCTGCAGTGTCAAATAATGGAAAATTTCCTCTGAATTTCATTGATAAAGGGGAAAAATTAAATGTTGAGGATTACAAAAAGGAAGTAATGGCTTCACATTTATTGTTACATGCTGACAGATAGTATCCCAAAAAGTTTCTGCACCATCACACGCAAAATAACTCTAGCTTGGCCCCATGTCAATTGACAGAAGTTTAAAAAGCAAGAAAATTGGCCCCCTTCCTCACCGGATCTAAATCTTTTAGTCTATTGTGTTTGGAGGAATGTAGTAACGAAAGTTAATGCTAAGCAGAACAGAAGTGTGTGCTCTCTCGGAGCTTCCTTATCGCGCGAATAGGATAAATTATCTCTTAAAACGATTCTATCCTTTGAAATTATGTACTGATGAAAAAAGCAAAATATCAAAATTTAAAAATTGAACAATTTTATACTTAATTCGAAATAAATAAAACAGGGAGAAGTATAAGGTACGTGGATGCAAAAAATTTCTTATTCTCTTGCTAATAATTTTATATCGACAAAATTGTTCGAGAATAAATTTTTTATCATGAGTAATAATTTTTTATCAGCTAATAAATTTTTTATCCGCTATTTATCATAATTCTTTCTATAATAACTTTTCCATGATGAGAATGAAAAGGATGTTCAGCTAAAATGTTTTGAAACACTGGATGGGACAATGCTATTAGTTATTAACTTTTTTTTAAATATAGATTGATTGTAATTCAGAAATCATTTCCATTATATAGTATTTTCTGCAATACTTTTTATAAAACTAAAACGTAATTATTAAAATTTCAATGAAATGGCATGAATAAAACTCACTATCTCTTAGTAATATAAAACTCACTATCTCTAAGTAAAACGCTTTTGTGATAATACTCACAGCAATTAAATTGAGTTAATTGAATGAACTAATTAAAAATATTTAATGTCAAAACGAATAAACATATTGCATTGGTTAGAAACGAATCGAAAAGAACTTAAATTCCTTTGGGAAAGTAAACACTGAATTTTATTAAAGTTCGTATTTTCAGAACAAATTACAGGAAAGTTTGCTAAGTTTATTAAGTTAAAGGGTGAATAATTAAAGCTTACTACACTTTAATCCAGTGTCCTTAAATGTAAATAAATATTTACACGGGACAAAAAAAGATATTTATAGTTAATTTATATGAAAATAAGGTACTACGATGCTATAAAAATTAAATTTATATTTCATTAAATATTGAAAAGGCAGGTTAAAATTAGTTTCCTATAAATCATTGTTTCGCATGAAATCCGTATGTTAAAATCGAAATTGTCAAAGAATGAGGCCTTTTCTTGTCACGATGTTTTAAGCACCTCATTTTTCCACATTTGGGATTTTATCATCAGTTTAAAATGGAAAATACTTTATACTGAGTTTTACGTTTATAGTATCATTATATACGCTTGAAATATAATAAATATCCCTATTACATATGGACGAAAAATTCTAAAATAAACAATAGATTAGTATTAATTAACATTAGATACGGTAAGGTCTTAAAAATATCTGCCTAACACAAGCATGAATTAAAAAAACAGATAACGAGATTGAGAAAAAATAAAAGAACGAGACAATATATTGTTGTTGTTGTCGTTCATTTACGTCGCACTAGAGCTGCACAATGGGCTATTGGCGACGGTCTGGGAAACATCCCTGAGGATGATCCGAAGACATGCCATCACAATTTTGATCCTCTGCAGAGGGGATGGCACCCCCGCTTCGGTAGCCCGACAACCTGCACGTGAAGTCTAGCACTTGACGGTAGAACAGTTTAACGAGGAACAATACCGCACACCCTCGGTCCCTACGCAAACTGATCCAAGTGGTCACCCACCCGCACACTGACAGCAGCCAATGATGCTTGACTTCGGTGATCTGCTGGGAACCGTCTCTTACCGATCAGTCCACTGTGGGACGAGACAATGTATGGAAAAGCAGAAAGTTGTTGAATAGTTTTTGTTTCGAATTTAAGGTTCACACTAAGGTGATACGGGTTTTTCCAATTATTTTACAAGGTTATAAATAACCCGTTACTGGATTTTTTAATTTAGTTTTACTTAGTTTATGTGTGGTAGTCAAATAAATCTATTTTTATAAAAAAAAAAACTGCTTTTCTAATGTAGCTTAATTCGATACAGTATTTATACAGGAAGCTTTGCACACATAACGAAGCAATTCTTATTAATTATTATTATCATTATTATCATAAAAATGTTGTTTTCCTCAGTGACTTTACGTAATTAGATTAACAAATCATGTTTTAAAAATTACCACTCATCTATTAAAACATAATCAATGTTTAGTATTATTTGGCACCGAAAAGATGAAATTGATGAGTTTGACTTTATTAGATAATATTTATTTTTTGCTTTATTATTTCGATTGACCATATTTCAGTTGATCATAGTCTTTTTTTAGATTTTTTGAAACACGTTTAAATAGCGTAACTCTTAACGAAAATAAATATGTGGTCTCAGATACATTTCAAAACACTATTTCGGCAAAGCTGATTATTCGATATGTTATTCTTGTTGATTTCACTTATGCTTACTTGACATAAGGATTCAAGGAAATAATTATTAATGAACGAATATTATTATAATCGATATATTAAATCTTTTTAGTAATCTTAATATTTAATTCATTTTTTTCAATATTTACTAAATTCACTCCTGAAATATTTGTTATTCTGTTTACACAACATGGTAATATGAACATTATAATACTTAGACAAATAAGCTAATACTCTCAAATGTGTTTTTCGATAAAAATACGTAAATGCAAAATAAATTTTTGATAGGTTCCCCTCAAAGTCTTCAAATAATTAAATAAAATTATTTCTGTTATCGAGCAGCATTCCTAATTTGAAATGATAGTTTATATAAACCGAACGATCCTTTTATATATAAAATCAAATACTTTTATGTAGAGAAAATGCATCAGATATTTGGATTAACTTTTACTGAACCACATTTCAAGCAGATAGTTAACAATTTTTGCAATAATAACCATAATAAATCGACTAAATGTTTTGAAAGATAAATAAAAAAGTAACACTAATAAGCAAAATTCTGTTTAATAACTAGTGTAACAGTCACAGAGTCACATGACCTTATTAGGAAAAAATTGATTTATTTAAGAGGGAACATTGCTCTAGAATTTTGTTTTTATTATTCTTTCTCGCTCATCGTCTGTATTTTATCCAGGAAATGTTTTCCTAAAAGCAAATGATGATACCTTATATCTTGTTAATGTCAACATTAGATGAAAGATACAAAATAAGTTGCAAAGTATATTAAGTCACACATAGAGTATATCGAAAAACATATATTTATATAGATACGAATATATTAAGGTATATTAAAGTAAATTGCAGCATATTATCGTTAGATTGAGGGAGCTCTAAATTAAATGGATAGTTTTCAAAACTTTTTAAGTAGAAACAGTCATGGTTAGGAAACAATTATTTTAGCAAAAATATGTGAAAGGTTATATATCTTTTCTGTCAGATTTCTTGGATTTAGTTTAATTTTTTTTCGACACAAGGCGTTGTGCATAAGCTTTAGAAAAATTCTTGTTATATTTAGTTAATATTTTTTATTTACATGTTTGTTGTTTGTCGCATCATTTCTCAAAAAATATTAAAATTTCTCCGAAAACTTGGAAATAATTGAATTTTCTCCCTTTCATGTTAGTGTGTTTTAAACTTTTAATGTTGTTCTGTTTAAAAATTTTAAATTTTTTGCCAAATTTTGTAGATAAAAATAAAAAGTATATTGCAAATTATAAAGTTATAGTTCTTCTCACTATACACTGTGTATCATTGTTTTTCTTACCTTCTTACTTCTTAATACATGGTAATAATATTTCAAGTAAAAAAAACTAATTCTGGTTAGGAAAACCAAAATGTACGATATTTAAATTATTGATTTGGTAATTTTTTCGTTCACATAACAATGGTTTAATATGGTTTAACTTTCAGTAAACATTGCAAAATTTAGTTGTTAAACGAATAAATGGTATTTACGCCATGTCATAAGGTACCATGATAAAATTGCCAAATTTTGCCACATTCACTAAATTTCATCACACATTATGAAACCATATTTATTATTAATTTAACATAAACGCATTATTTATTTCATTGTTTTGCATCAAGTTTATTTGTTAGTTAAGATTAATATTTCACTATATATTAGTTACGATTATTTATTATACAGTAAAAAATTTCAGAAACTAATTTTGCATTTACAAAAATGTTTCCAAAAATCTCAGAGGACTTCATTTAATATCATGTTTCCGATCAATTGAGAAACAATATTTTCATAAGTAAGAAACTGAATCACATGAGGCTGATTCATTTTCAGAGTGTATCGTAGCTATGACTACGACCAATTCCGATTCATTAGTTAATTCCAATTCATTAGTATATATGACAAGTCAATTCGATTCTATCAAGAGGTACATGTCTTATACCTTTTGTACCTCTTACATGTGCCTTTTTTTGGATGACTGTTGAAATTGTCCCAAATGGGTGATTCGATCTGAACCCCCCTATCTCGACCAACATTCGTACCTCGACTGAAACGCCTACTTCGATTTGAACACACCTAGTTCGATGGACGCTTCACGGTGAACAGTTAATTTTCTACTTGTGACTGCGACATTGTTATCCTCACGCAGTTGCTACTCAGTCTCGATCACGCACAACAGGGGCCTGTATACACTCGATTGCTTACCACACCTACAACTGTGATTCTAATACAGCTCTTGCGGCCTCTCGCAAAACAGCACTGAATAAGCTAGTGGTATTCATTAATCGAATTCAATCACATGGGGGAGTAATGTAGCGTAGCTACCACTACAGCTATTGAATTCCAATTACGATGTTTCCATATATAAGACATGTAAACTTCATTTTATCTTACGATACATTTTGATAGATGATGGTTGATATTGTTAGCAGCCTAAGCCCAAAAGAGGTTCCCGAAATATTCTAAACGTTTTTGACAACTACATGCACCGTAGCTGCACCATATATTCCGAAACGTTTCGGGATTTTTTTTACACTGCAGTTAAAATTATTATTTTGCAATTCAGATTAGTTACGTGAAGTTCGTTACATCGTGCGAAAAAGATTGCAATATTCATGCTTATTTGAATTTCACGTGAACACAAAATAGTTGTGAAGAAATATTGGCAGCTACTACTTTAACTTAATTTCGAAATACAAGAAAAATATCCGTATTTCGATAATAGAAGAGAAATTATTTTTAACTTCATGTCGTTCAATAAAAAATAAGGAGGTTAAAGGGGGGGAATTCTCCGTATCCTAATCAATTCAGATTTTCTCCTCTTTTAGTTTTAGTTATTAGCCAAACCATGCCATTTTATGACCAGAAAAATAATATTGCTTCAAAAGCAATGAGAAACCAGTTTAGCCCATTATCTTTTTATGTCATGCAAAGATGTCTTATCGATTTTGTCATTACAAAGAGGTATTGAATTTTTAATAGAAGAACAAAGCCAATAAACATATGCAGTTTTACGGAGTGTAATACAAGTTATTGATTATGTGACTTTCTGAATCTTTTTTGAAATGTAAATCAATTAGAGAAATATTTTCTTTACGTTTTTGGAATTATTTCTGCTCTATGAATTCCTTTAAAAACAAGAGAAAATGTTTACAAAATATACCAGAAACTTCCATAAAGTAGATCAGATTTACGTTTAGGGAAAATAAAATGATTGTATCAATAGTATATTATTGAAAGCTTCCAAGAGAAATGTAAATGAATTAATAACAATGAATTAATAGAAGGTATAAACAGAATACTGAGAGATGGAAGTATTGTATACGTTGAGGTCGACGTAATTAATTAATTGGTAGTAATAATCACTGGTTCTTTGTGTGCGTTGTTCATTTGTTGTAAGGATAATTTGTGCAAGATCATTTCAACTTTTTATTATTCTTTTCTACGTTTTTGTTTTTTTAAGGAAAATAACAGTACAAAATAATCAGTATAGGGTATCCAGATAACTGTTTCCGGGCAGTGTCACTTAGCCTTAAAGAAACATCTGTTTAGGGTTTATACAAGGTTGTGCATCGGGTAGAAACATCAGTATTCGATAAACCGGGCAATGTCGCTCTCTTCACTGATTAATTCAATTTGTTCACTAAGCAGAGATGATTAATAATAGCCGTATTCCATAGACTAATGTTTTCATTAATATTTTGGGGCGATATTGAAGTTTATGAAATTAGAGCATCAAAGTTAATTGCTCATCAATAGGTATGAAAATGATGGGCCTTTGAAAAACAAATGCCATTCAAATAGTAGTTTTTAACACGAAAGAAATGTTTAACTGTCTTAATTCTTTCGTTAGTAAATTGTAAATAAAACATGTTAATACATTCAATCACGCATTTCTTAGTTTATTGTATAATCTAAAAGGAAGCATCAATTAGAGAAATACGTCAACAAAAAAATTGCTTTTATTTTGAACTTTAATCTGTAAAAATACTAAGTTGAATTTAGTCGGTAAAGTTCCTTTAGAATTTGGGTAATTTTTTTCTATATAATAAACACATCGTTTTGAATTACTGGAGGTATTGTCAATATAACAATACCTCCTTTATTGGCTATTAAGTTTATAGTTACTGTACCACTTTTTTATCGGTTTAGTTTGTTATTTTATAAGAAAAAACCAAGGGCAAGCAATTTATTTTTTAAAGAAAACTATTGATCTCTAACTAGTAAATATTACTGATTGTTTTCGATAGACGACAGAAATCTCGTGGCATCCCCCCTTCGCCTAAACTTTTTTTGGAAATCCCTAGCTGTTATGAGCATAAAGTTACAAAAATATTTAAGTGTAAATTTTTTACTTAAATCTTATTTAACGGCGTTTTCATTGAATAGATATTTTATAGATAATAGCTGATGAAGTTATATTCATCTATTTTTTTTAAATACACTATTTTTAAATGTTGTTTACATTTATCTTATTTTGTCATTTTCGCATTTTTAAGACATTTTTTTATTAAACTGTAAATAAGTTATAGTTCTATTTTAATAAGATATATTTTACTTTTTTAAAAAAATTACTTAAAACTGTTTTCTGTAATGAAGGCAATTAAAATAATAAATATAAATGATCTACTTTAGCATTACATTATTCAACACTAAAGTTTAACCTTCCACTTTATTGCTCTTCAGCGAAAAAACATTTAAAGAAAATTTATAATTAATAGAATTTAAATAAGAATTTCAAAACTACGTTTGTAGATAAGATTGTAATAATAATTGTAATCTAAATCTGAGTAAATAATGAAAACTAATTTATTTTAAAACTATAAAAATTTTGGAATCTTTTAATTGAATAATTTTCAAATTTGATGTATTATTTTGCCGGTTTTGGTGGTCCTAGCGAGCAGGGGTTGGAGCCTTAGAGCAATACAAGTAGATCGCTTATAACTATTTTAAAATATCATAGCTATGCATGTCTGGTATTTATTCAGCTTCATACGTTATTTACAACTAAAATGCGTTTGTTAAATAAGATGCGTAAGTTTAAAGCGAAACTTAAGTTAAATAAGATACATACGTTAAATAGGAAGCGTAAATTAAATGAGATAAGATAAATGCGAAATGTCATTGAGAAAAAAATGCTTTGAAGTAATTTCATTTTAATCTCTGATAAATTGACAGACTTTTAATCAAGTTTAAAAAATGAAAGAAAAACAAACTAGGCAAGGAAAATGTTTTTAAAAAGAAAAAAAAAATTGAAGCCTTTAAGCATAAAATTTTTTGAGCCACCTTTTCCAATTATTACGTCTCTTGAGATAACTTTTCTTCAACGAGTATTTAATTTATTTTCTATAGATGAGATATAATGGATAATATTTGCACTTTTAAAAGAGAGTTTAAATTAAAACGATTCGGTTATTTTTCAAAAAGTGATTTCACGATGCAGATTGTCATTTTTAAACGCCTAACTGAGAAAAAAGAATATTGCATTTGCTTGTAATTCCCAAACGACGCACTAGCTGCCCCCCCTCCCTCTAAAAATAGCAGAAATTTAGTTCGGTACTTTTGTATGTATTATCCCGTCGACTATTTTCGCAAAATCTGAAAATTAATTTGAAAATGGTTCAAATTTAATAAAAGGTTATATTTATATTTTTTTGCTATTTCTTTAAAATCAATTATTGTAAAAATAAATTTTAAAGACATCAAAGTGACTTCGGTGCTGTTTTTGCCGAAAATGGCCGACGGGTTGATACGTAAGTACCGTTAATTCAAATTAGTAACTTCCTGTAAATAAAAATGTATACTTGTGTATTTAAAAAAAACAGTTTTGCATTTTATTTTTGTAAAAATTTCACGTTCTCTAAAGTAGGTAAAAACTTTAGTGCTCAAGATGGTCGAAATACCGATGTGCAGAGCACATAATGAATACTAATTAACTTTTGATCTAACGCTCGAATTTTTACCTACTAGCAAGCAATCTTAATTGTTTGAGAATTTTTTATGGTTTGAGGGGCAAAAATATGCTATCTAATTAGTGCAGACCATATGGTAAGTTTCGCAATAATGTACAAATCTTATATTCTGCGAATAAACAAAACCTTTACTTCAAATTAAAATTTATGACCCTTAAAATATGGGATAGACTTAATTTAGAAAACAAGGTTTCAATAGTTTATCGACACTGTAAAACTTTTCTATGTGAAGTTGTCACCATTTTTGGTGTTGCGGTTAGCGGAATTCACTTTTAAGTATGGAACTGTAAATATAATACAAAAAATTATAAATTGGCAAATTTACAATTATTTATAGAATTAGTGCAAATATAGTACTAAATATGTGCTTGTTTTTCAACGAAATGGTTTTGAAATGAAGCTATAAATTGGTTCGAATGAGCATGCAAATATATGCTGTCAGTCAAAAAAAAAAAAAAAAAAAAAAAAAAAAAAAAAAAAAAAANAAAAAAAAATCAATGATTAAATAAATAAGTAAAAATTTAATAATGAGAAAGTAAATAAAAATATAACTACTTGCAGTTAAACATTTTTAGTTTACCCCAACAGCAAAAAAGATTTAAACTCTGTAGCAAAATTTTTACAGTGTAGCTAAAAGTATATTCTTTAAAATATCATTTAATTTTTTCATGTTTTAGAAACTATTTGATTAGAAAATTTTGTTTTCAATTATAACACTTGTTTCTTCGATTTTCCAAATAGATAATGATCCAAAATATTTCGAGTTGTTGTAAGGAATAAAATTGTTCGTACAATTGTAAACTATGCTAATTTAAAAAAAGAAATTTAAAATGCGATAGTTTTAAAATATAGTGAGATAAATAGATTTACACATTGTACAATAATAAGGCATCAATTAAACCTAAAAGTCGTCTTCTGAATTTTTATTTTATTATTTTTTTATAACCATCGGTGAATTGCCGACCCAAGTTTGAGTTTACGACTACCAATGTTCAATTCCGAAGCCTTGTATTTTTGAACCCAATCCAGAAGACAAGGGAACATAGGAATCAAGTGTTGGGAGAAGTTTGCTTTCGCTGAGGACTAACCAGCATTTGCGTCCCATGGAGAGGAAAAACACAAAACGCTCCCACGGTTAGTCTGACGTTAAGGGGATTCTAACCCATGATCCATCCACCACTGAGGATATTTTGCGTCAGCACTGTGGTCGGTGCGATCCGGGAGCGGAATTCGCATCAACCAGCCTTCACTGGGATTGATACCGGGTTTGTGCCTCACTGGACGGCGAGTGCTTGATCCCCTAAACCACCACGACTGAATTTGGGCTATGTGATTACATAGTTCAACACGATGCATGTATAATAAAATGTTCCATTGTTGGATTTTTCATTCTTAAATTATGGTAAAAAAATTGGCTGGTGTCTGTCCATCTAATTACTGTAAAATTTACGGTTATTATTTAGTTCATGATAAATAAGTCTGTAAGCTGTAAATTTAAGAAAAAAACTCTTTTAACTGGCATTTCTTTTAATGATGTTAGAAACAAATCATGTTTACAATGGTTTCGACATTAATATAAACAAATATTAGATTAGTACCCTGTTGTCCTGACACTAAGAAATAATGTACGGTCAAAACTACGAGAATATGGAGCAAATTTCCGCATTTCTGGCTCTATAGAAAAACCAAAAAGCTCAGTTAATTTTACTGAAGCCCTTTGGTAATGATTTTATTAAAATTAACAATAAGACACGATTTTTTAATAAGCGAAATTTTTTATAATTACGGAAGAATTTGGTAATTTTATCATGATAATGTAGAGCATAGCATAAAAACCATTAATTCGGTTAGATTTTTTCATAAGTTTTGTACTTCTTGCAAAATGTTTAGTAATACGAGCTATAATTTCGAAAAGCAGAATTTTCGAAAGCCGTTACCATATGAATGGAAAAATTACCAATTGATGATTTAAATACAGTATATTTTGGTTTTATTATCCAGAATTTTGTTCTTTTTAATTTTTTTTTACCAGAAATGTTATACAGTAAGGCAATTTTTCCAGAATTTATTTTCCATGATATGATTTTTTTTCGATTCTGTTACTAAGCAATTAGCANCCGGTAAACCCTTACCATATGAATGGAAAAATTTCCAATTGAATGATTTAAATACCGTATATTTTGGTTTTATTATCCAGAATTTTGTTCTTTTTAATTTTTTTTTACCAGAAATGTTATACAGTAAGGCAATTTTTCCAGAATTTATTTTCCATGATATGATTTTTTTTCGATTCTGTTACTAAGCAATTAGCACATTTAATTAGAATATTTAAAGCATTAACTATTCAGCATTTTATTAAATTATCATTTTATTTAGCATTATTCAGCATTTTATTATTATTTAACAGCTTTATTATATAATTAGCATTTTTATTTTATATTCAGCATTATTTCATATTATTTACCATTTAGCATTAATTAGAATTTTAATTAGCGTATTTAAAGTTAACTCTTTTGTCATTAAGATTCAATGTTATTCAATGTTAGCGAAAATCTGATGATATGGTATAATGTTAGATAAAAGAAATTAGGTTGTTTTAGTACGTTTTACACTCTATACGAAAAACTAAGGAACAACAAAACTAACAGACCCTGCGCAACTACAGAAAACTACAACATAATGAATGAATATAATACTAAGCTATATTTTCAAAATGTTCAGGAAAGCGATTTTAGTAACAATAATAATCGAACAATATTGCAATTTCAACTATGATTCATTTTCAGTGTATTGTACAGTTATCAAATAAAAGTTTTGTAATGTTGTTAAGTACACGTCTGGAAATAANATTTTGGTTTTATTATCCAGAATTTTGTTCTTTTTAATTTTTTTTTACCAGAAATGTTATACGGTACGTCAATTTTTCCAGAATTTATTTTCCATGATATGATTTTTCTTCGATTCTGTTACTAAGCAATTAGCACATTTAATTAGCATATTTAAAGCATTAACTATTTTGCATTTTATCAAATTATCATTTTATTTAGCATTATTCAGCATTTTATTATTATTTAACAGCTTTATTATGTAATTAGCATTTTAATTATATATTTAGCATTATTTCATATTATTTATCATTTAGCATTAATTAGAATTTTAATTAGCATATTTAAAGTTAACTGTTTTGTCATTAAGATTTAATGTTAGCCAATGTTATCGAAAATCTGATGATATGGTATAATGTTAGATAAAAGAAATTAGGTTGTTTTAGTACATTTTACACTCTATACGGAAAACTGAAGAACAACAAAACTAACAGAACCTGTGCAACTACAGAAAACTACAACTCAATGAATGAATATAATAATAAGCTATATTTTCAAAATGTTCAAGAAAGCGATTTTAGTAACAATAATACATGAACAATATTGCAATTTCAACCATGATTCATTTTCAGTGCATTGTACAGTCGTTATATAATAAAAATTTTGTAATGTTGTTAAAGTACCTATCTGGAAATAATACTGAGAAAGAGTTTGATGTAAAGATGTCAGATTTGGTAAAAAGGATGTTTAATATCATACCTCTTTAAGCACTTCATATAATGTCTCCTTTAATGCAGTGAGAAAAAGTAATTTTTATTACAGTTTAGCAAAAATATTCTTTGTTGAAATGGATTTTCTAATTATTTAGCTGCTTTTAGCTTAAAATTAAAATGTGTAATTTGGTTTCCTTAAACTAATCATCCCTTAGAATAATATTGTTTTCCTTAAAAAAATCAAAATTGTGCTTTTGCTTATTTAGCAACATCTTAATTTGAAATTTAATTAAAAATCTTTTAATGCAACTCATATAAAAAATATTATATGCACAAATAAAAAACCTTAAATTAAACAAGATATTACCTACCTCTTCATCTATTATGTTACTTTTTTAAAATGTTTGGTAAATGTGAAGCTGCTTTTAAATATATATAGAAGTAAAACTTCGTCAGAATTCGTTAGATTTCTCTAAAGGGGATTACAAGGAAAATATTTATTATTTGAATAAGGATATAGAAATCAATAACTATGTGTAAGTACTTACTAATTATTGATAAGGAATCACTTACTATTTGTCAATACTGTATAAAATTCGTTAATGGTGTTTCATCTAAGTTTGTCTACCTTGTTTTGTGAATGGAATTCTATTAAGTAAATATAATAACGCTACGGCAACGAAAGACAGAATACAAATGTTCTGAGAAGGACAATCTTTTTACAGTCCTTGTGAAAGGAAATTTTACACGGAGGGAAAATCTGGTAAAATTACCATACTGTTAGTTAACGAAAATTCTGGCTGAAGAACCATAATTCTGGTTAATAAAATTAAAAACTTACGATATTTAAGGTATTCATATAGCAATTTTTCATTCATATATTAACTGTAAACCAAAAATTCTAGTTTTTAAAATTAAAGTTCTTATTACGATGCATTTAATAAAAAGTACAAAACTGAAAAGTAAATTTCGTGCCTTTTTCTAAAGCTTCACGAAAAATTATCCAAATTTTAACCCATTTACCAAACTTTATAACATAATTGATTTCCAAAGATTACAATAAAAATTTCAATTGGTGAAAAAAAATGAAAATTTAAATAATTATATTATAATTTATCATTACTGAGTAAACGCTATAGGGTTGTCGGTCATAAAATGAAAGAAGAATAGGAAAATTTATATAAAAAAAGTTTATATAAATAAATACAGGATTTAACAGTGATTACAAGCAGTAATTTTTCAGCCTACTACATCATCTGCTCAAGCACAGAGTCCTTAATGATGTAGAGTTTATCATAATGACACAATTTATCGTCCGTAATGATGCAGAGTTGAAACTTTTTGAAAACATCAACATATTGGGCAAATTACTTGTCACTTCATTTAGTATTCGATGTTTCGACAACATTCAAGACCAAAACATTTAAGTCCTGTTTGAATTGTACAGTGAAAAATTTTTGCTTCTGAGTTTAAATGGAACTCTTTCGTAATTTATAGAGTTGTCAATCATCTATTTTCCATCACAATCAGCTTCCATTTTCCTTCATCTCCTTTTATCATTTCATGAGTCTATAACTCATTGATGTTAAAGCTTTTGTGCTACCTTCAGTTAAACAGGTTTTATATATCCTTTTTGTTACTCTTACTTGATATTTTAAGTTGTTTTGAAATTGCTAATACTTTCACGCCATTTTGACTCATCAACACAATCTGTCCTCATTTAAACTCACTAACAGCTTTCGTTAATGATATTAAAAAATAAATACAACCAGTTTAAAAAGTTCAAACAATCTTAAATTGGACTAATTGGGACATTTATTTTGACATTAACTTTATGAAAGATATCAGGAAATGTTTTCAAAAATTAAAATTTTAAGAAAATGGAGAATAAAAAAAAATATCGGTTAGAAGTCATTTGACTACTTTATTTATATCATTGGTCTATTTTGTGCTTGCCAAGAGCTAGAGAAGTCTCCAACAGAACTCAATAAGAAATAATTCTATGACTTATCTGATATGCCCTGCTTCTAAGTTAAAGGGGAAAACGTATTGAATTTCCTTTGCAGCGATCATATTTTTATGATATAGTTGAAATTTTAATTTATTATAATGTTTATTTTGCGAAATTTGTATGAAGATAACACCAGAAGTTCAGATATTACAGCAATAGACACATCAATTTCATTATTATTATTATTTAAGAAAATATTTACTACTTCATCATTGTTTTGATTCGAATTTGTTATAAATATCAAAATTTAATTACTGTTCTGGGAATGATTACTCAACCTAAGAATTTAATTTCAGATTCTCGTTCTCTCTCTTTTAATAAATTATATGAGTTATAATTATTTTAATATTATTTAAAATTCATGATTGCACCATAATTCAAAGTTAAAAATTTGAAAGGAATGTTTATATATTTAAATAAGATTTATCAATAATAGATGTAAAATAAAATTCTTTTTTTAAACAATTGCTTCTATGACAGATTTCTCAGTCCAATTTTTTTTGGAAACTTGCAATAAAATATTTTGCGACAAATAATTCAAAATTATGTAGCGCAAATATTAATTATTAACAATTGTTTGTTTGTAAATGTTTGGTGTGTAACTAATATCAATTTTTTATTTATTACAAATACACTTTCTGATTCCTTTTTTGAAAAAGTAATACCTATAAAGTTTAAATATTATGTAAATGTTATTTTACAGGAAACAAAACAACAATTTTTAATAAATAAGTTTTGTTTTCTTCATTTCAGATGGTTTCAGAAAGCAAGCAAAAAGAAGGCTGTGCAACGTCATTTAAAGATTGTTAAGACAACGTCATTTAAAGATTGTAAAGACAACGTCATTTAAAGATTTCAACTGTTATTCCTTTTCACTCATTTGGCGATTTTTCAGCCAAGCCTTATAAAATTCTTTTATTGCACTGTAGTTATAGCAAAATATTAAAAGAAATTTAGATTATTTCTTAACCTAAAAGATTAAAAATATAATAAC
Organism: Parasteatoda tepidariorum; assembly: GCF_043381705.1. Taxonomy (NCBI): domain Eukaryota; kingdom Metazoa; phylum Arthropoda; class Arachnida; order Araneae; family Theridiidae; genus Parasteatoda; species Parasteatoda tepidariorum. The sequence continues at coordinate 77,173,065 of NC_092206.1, read as the reverse complement.
AATTGCGAGAGACACTTGTTTAACAATATTTTATAACCAGGCAACATTTTATAACAGTAAATACCAACTGGCGGCCAGCAGGCCACATCTGGCCTGCGAAGACTTTTTTGTGGCCCGTGAACTAAAATATATAAGTTGTCAATTTTTTGCTGACAATTTTTGTAAGAAGTCTATATGGCTTTAAAATACTTTTCTTTCGTTAAAAAAATTTAATTTCTTCGTTTCTGTGAAATTTAATATACCAACAGTGCGAAAAAATTTATTTCTCAGGTAAAAATCTACTTCTTATTTTAATTTGTAATTCAATACTTTTGCTTTGTACAACTTGATAAAAGTCTGACAGTAATATTTAATGTTCTTTCAAACATAAGAGAGTCCTATATAAAATTTTGATAAAGTTGCGACTCGCCATTCGACTGGTGTTTTAAATTGTGGCCCTCGGCCTCATATAAGTTGGAAACCCCTGTTTTATAACTTCATCTTAACTATCGAAGCGTTTATTTATTTTTATAAGTTTATTATTCGGTATACAATACTGTGAATTACAGACTTGGTATTATTAGCTAATGTAAGGCCATAATCTTTTTATGAGATCCCTTTTTTCGCCAATAGAACGTGTAAAAAGAATATTTGATTAAATACTGGAACTATAACAAAAAAACTGCAACCGTAAAATAAGGATATATTTTTCTCACATTAGGTCAATATGACGGGAACTTAAATATATCATTATGGTGCGCATTATTAAACATATTTATATATTTGTTTCCGATTACTCATCTCGATGTTTGATTTGAGAACAAGTGCTTTTATTGTAAGTTTTCACAAAAAAGTTGTTGCTTGAAAAATAGGAAAAAAAAATCGTTACGTTATTTTTTAAATTATCGTTTCAAAACAAATCAATATCAGAACATATGTACACCCTATTAAATAGATTAATATCAGCACATAGATTTCCCTTTTCAAATAGATCTGTAACAGATTTTTTTATCACCATTTCGAACAAAAATTTTAAAGACTTCGTTTTGACCATTCGTATAAACTCTTCGTTATGCTCTAACAAGCGAAATGTCCCCCATTTCAATCAATATTTAAAAAAAAATCATGTTTCAAAACTCAATTAATAGTGACATTTAATTTTATTTTAACTCATGCAAATTACAATGTTATTCAATTATCGACTAAAGAAATAACAATGGGGTCTAATTATATAGTGAAGAAACTTTTCCAGTTACACACAAAACCAAAATAAAGACTATAATTAGAACTAATAGCAGTTAACGAAAAGCGTTTCTATAAAATTTGTCAAAGTGACTGATCTCGAGAAGATTATTTTTGAAAAGTACATAATGTATAGTGATTTTTTTACTCTTTTCAATCGATCTGATAAATTATTTAAAGACAAATTCGCAAATACATGTTTGGTAAAATACATTATTTTTACACTTAGGCAATTACCACAATAGCCTATATTTTTTTTATCGTTATAGGTACGATTAGAAATTAAATATTTTGATGGTATTTTAAATGAATCAAAACATAAACAACTTATTCCATCAATTTTCCACAGCAGTTGAAAATTTCATTTCCTGATTGCTGTTATTACAATTATAAAAACTAAAATTATAAACTGGTCCTTTATACTAATGAATAGTCATTACTTGTTTTGAAATCAAATTTAATAGCGACATTGAATTTTTTTAATCAATGCAAACTGCAAATAATATTGATCAATTATGAAGCAAAGAAAAAAATTCAGCAAATGTCGTCGTTAAGTAATATGTTGCGCTAAAACCTAAGAACTTAATGGTTTTTGAATATTCTTTAAAATCAACGGGAGATCTTGAAATATAGAGGAAAAGATGTTTCAAAATTTAAAGATTTATTTATTATTTTAAACATTGTTATTTTAAATAAATAAATTTCGATTTGTTTTTTCTTTGATTCATTTATTTCATTTATTTCTTTTTAATTATAAGTAGATAAAAGCTTTAAAAACTTATTACATCGTTTTTCCATTGCAATCGCAAATTTCATTACATCAGTGCATTTTCTACTACAGTTATAGAATGACCCTTTTAACTAATGCCGAATTGCTAGTGTTAAACAACCACTTGTTGTATTAACAGGATTAGTTGAAGAATTTATTTTATTTTAACCAATGCAAACTACATATAATGCTGATCAGTTATGATTTGAAGAAAAAACTTCAGAAAATGCCATTAAGCATATTCCTCAACAAAATGTTACGCTAAACCCAAGAACTTAATGCCTTTTAGATGCTCTTTAAAATCAACGGGAGTTCTTGAAAAACAAAGGAAAAATATTTCGAAATTTAAAGACTTTTGCAAGTGGACTTTATGGTGATGATTTAAATCTAGGGCATTTCCGAAGAAACAACTACTCATCTTACGCAGTTTCAAACGTTCTAAATGAAAGCCTAACACTTACAAGATTTTATCTGCTTATTGTTCTTCTTAAACTTGAATGGTATAACCTGTAATTTTCAGAAGGTAGTAAAACACAAGAAATGAACATCAAGTTTAGTGCGCTTGCATTATAATTTGGAATACAATGCCAAATTTTCTTTTCATTGTCAAAAATTTATGATCACTTTCCCTACATTTGTTTAAATAAAATAAAATGAAGTTTTCTGTTTGATTCTATGAATCATTCCTTAAGAAAACTAGGTTGCACATAAACCATAATTTTTGGTTTCTCAAATAATTTTGTATAAATTTTAAGGAACTTTTTTTAATTTCAATACATTATTTTCTACATTTTCCTGAACTTAAATTTTAGTCTATTCCTATAACGACATGTACTATAAGACAATTTTGAATTCCTGTACTAGAGTCTTGTACTTGAGTGAAGGAGATTCTCAAACAATTAAAATTTTTATTTTAGTTGTATTAAGAGCTGTTATTCTTAATATAAAATTGTTACTTTTAAAATCTCTTTTTGCTATTCATTATCAATTCCAGCTGGGTTTTTTTTGCTGTGTTCTTTTCCTCAAAACTGCCAATTTTAACACAGAAGGAGAATTATTCTCTCAGAACCACACGTTCTAATAATCCAGAATTTTAGTACACAGAAGAAACGTAAAATAGTTTGGATAATTTTTATAAGATTTCTAAAGAATTGTAAGACTCATCATTTTCTATTTATTGCTTATTATTTAAATTTAAATTTTGATTGCTATCTTTATTTTGAATAGTGCATGTGTTTATTTGAACCTATATATCATAAAACATATTTTTTAAGTTGATTTGTTAGCATTTGTTTTATGATCTGTGGCTGGTGCTGGAAAGTCATTTGATTACAAAATTTCTTAACTCGTAAAAGAGAAAATAATAAAAAAGGAAAATAATTTTAATCTTAAAAAAGCCCAATAGTAGAGATGTTATTTTAATTTATGTTAGGTCACATAAATTATCAAGAACTGAAATATATTTAACGATATAAAAGTCTTTTCAAAGACTACTATAATATAGAAATCTACTTTAATAATTTACTAAGTAAAAGATAATTAAACGGAATTAAGCTTTTGTTGCATTAGTTTGAGAAATCGGTGCTAAATATCAATTGAAATCTAATCAATATAAAATATCAGATACAATGAATTGTTGTTGAATAGTTGTTTCAAATTTTGATGAGAAAGACAATTGTCTCTTGACTTTGTTAAGATAAAGTTCAATGTTTTCTGAAGAGCAGTGGTGGCTCAGGGGATAGAGCGTTCACCTTCCAATGATGTGCCCAGTTCGTATCCCAGCAATGGCTGGTCGACACGAATGCTGCACCCGGCTCGCATCGACCACAGTGCTGACGTAAGATATCCTCAGTGGCCAACGGATTATGGGTCAGAGTCCCCTTGCCGTCAGGCCAACAGTGGGATGTTTTCACGGTTTTCTTCAATGTAACGCAGCGATTCTCAACCTGTGGGGCGCGTCCCCCTAGGGGGGCGTGAGCACGCTAGAGGGGTGGCGCGAGAATATTCAAGAGAAAATATTATTTAAAAAAATTGATTAACTGGATGAAAAGAAAGCGCACATATACACTATAATTATCA
>NC_092206.1:77165958-77167768 GCF_043381705.1 Parasteatoda tepidariorum | reverse complement strand
ATATTGAAAACGGTAATAGAATGCGAAATGCCCTTTGTTTCAGTGCAGAAAAATCCTCCTCCTGCCAAAATTCAAATAGTGATTTATTACTAAATTGCATTTCAGTTTCGCCACTTGTCGTGAAGTCTATGAATTTTTCTTCCTCATCAATTGAGAGTCCTTCGGGAGTCTTATGAAATGGATTCCTAACCCACTCGTAACTTGCTAGCAGTTGGTCATGAGCAGGAAAATAATTTTTAAAATTCTTTCCCAGCATGACTAAGTGATTTTCAATGGTTACAAACGTAACTTTCATATATTCTACTTCAGCCTTATAAGTTTTAGTACAATTATCCACATTTGCAAACATTGTTAGGTTTTTTTGCTTTAAATTTCTGCCCCACAATTCTAATTTTCTACAAAAAGCATTAACTTCATCACTCGTAACCAACATATATGTATTTGCTCCTTGGAGTTTAAGATTCAAGTTAAATTTCTCGAATATGACGACCAAGTATCTCAATTTCATCACAAATAAACAATAGTGTAAATTCACGGTTTCCGGTCTGTTATCTTCTAAGAAAATGACGATTTCTTCTCTTAATTCATGAGCACGTTTCAAAAATTTCTCACGTGATAAACATCTTGCCTCACATTTAAATAGTAACTCTGAATGTACTGAACCCATGTCATTACAAAGAGAAAAGATTCTCGCTCTCAGCGTTCTCATTTTTATATAATTTGAAATGGTTACAACCGCAGTTAAAACAATATTTAAACCAGGACGTATTTCTTTCGAACCCAAAGCTTCTCTGTTGATCATGCAATGTGTCCAGACGCATTGAGGCGATTTTTGTTTTATTAGTGCTTGTATACTTTCGAACCTTCCGGATATTGAACAAGCATATTCCGATGCATATTCCAGTGCATATTCCGATGCAAGTTTTGCATTCTGTGTTTGCATCATTCATAACATCATTTAAAATAGCAAATAATGCTATCGCTGTTGTTTTAAGTTCTATTGCTTTGCAGAAAAGTAGTTCTACTACTGACATATTATCACAAAATCAAACATAGGCAATGAAATGAGCATCTTTATTAATATCTCTTGCTTCAAAGTTTATTGAAAACATTTTGTCACGCAACATCGAGAAAAGCTGACACTACATTTCCAGCTGTATCACCAATTCGACGAGCAACAGTATCATTTGAAAGAGGTATGGACTGTAATTGTTTTGAAAAATTAACTCCAAACATAGTTTATACAATCTCAATTGCTGCTGATTTTTACTTTGCTTTTGTGTTGGCAGATAGTTAAAAATAATTTAAAGACAGAATTAAAAATATTCAATATACATTACTGTTGCATACATTTTACTGCAATTGGGGGGCGCGATGAAAATTATGATTGAAAACTGGGCCGTCAATACTGAAAGGTTGAGAAACGCTGATGTAACGCAAATACGAATTAGTTCCATCAAAAAGTCCTCCACGAAGGCCAATTTCTCCCAATACTTGATCCAGGAGGTCCCTTGTCTTCTGCATTAGGTTCGAAATTTCAAGGCTACGGAGTTGAACATTGGTAGCCATAAAACTTAAATTTGGGTCTGCTGCTTAATGACGATTACAAAATAAAATATTTTCTAAAGGATATGCTTGGGAGCTGGTATGCTGCGAGCTTACTACGAAAACTGTTGCAGCGGCAAGCGAATGTATGGTAAAATTCTCAAAAGTTAAAACTTAAATGATGTTATAGTATGTTCTTTTGTTTCTGTTTTGCTCTACGTCCCTTTTTGTGTTAGCCCATGTATATATATATTTTATAGTACAA
>NC_092206.1:77108144-77165940 GCF_043381705.1 Parasteatoda tepidariorum | reverse complement strand
CGTTGGAAGTTATAGTTATTCCCTTATATATATATATATAGGGAGAGACATAGTAAATCTTGGAAATCCTGTAAAAGATACGATGCTTTAATCTATTTCATTTTTCACTTCGTTCAATGTATGAGACGTTTAATTAAAACATAAGCACTTTATTGAAAATATTAAAAGAAAGTAATGAAACGGTTAACATTCACAAACATGAATGTTAAAAGACAACAATACATTCTATTAAAATCATTTTCTAACTGGACCATGAAAATACCTACAGAGTAAAGGAGATATAAGGTTCTGATGTCCTTCATCAAAGTATGTAAGATAAACTGAAATATAAATCTGTTTGATGGGGAATAAAATAGAAATTCATTTTAAATAGCTATGAACTTAAGGCATGCTAAAATAAAAGAGAATGAATGCGGAAAAACCTTAAATTTATCAACCCAATGATTTTAAATTTGAAACGATTTTAAAGTGAAAAAGTATTCTTTTAATAAAAATAGTCAAACAAATATTTATTTTGTTGCAGTCATTCAAGATTCAGACTGGAAGTTTCAAGATGAGTTAAGAAAAGTTTTAATTTTTAAAGCTTTGACTTCGTTACTTAATTTTACTGTAAAAAAGAGTAAGTGTTTCAAACATTTAATTGTAATTTTGTCTCATTGTTTCAAGGATACTTAACTCAAGATAGTTACATTTTGAGTGACTGTTAGTTGAAGTTTTACATCATGTTAATTCTCTCTTAAATTAATTAAATAATGTTTAACAAAGCATAACTAATTCTTTTCTACTTCAAACTTAATGAAAATGTTGATTACGAATCTATAAAAAAGGGTTTTTTATTTAGTTACAATTAATGTGTTTTTTGACGATAGATGGACGGGTGTCAAATATATTGAAAAGAGCTTCATATCTTATAAGGACAGTGCAAAGCATTCTATTCATAAGTGCATTAATGATTTAAATATTAAAAAAATATCTATATATGTATATTTATGTTACACTGCAAAAACTTCTCCTTTCTTTTTCAAGTTGGCAAATAAATTGAAATGTCAAGTATGTGAGCTGCCATAAGCATGAAAGCGCAAAAAATCTGGATGAAAATTCTTTTCTCGCGTGGACAAAGAAAAGTAGAAACAAAGTGGGGAAGAATGAAATGCTTGAAACCGAATACTCCTTATCAACAAACAAAATGTTCTATATTATGTTTTAATTACACTTATGCAAATTTAATTATAATATTATTCATTGTTATGGTTATTCATTGATAAATGAGTATTAGTTCTGTTATGCTTTTTAAATACAGTCGAACCTCGCTAACTCGAACCGTGATTTCACGAATATCTCGAAGGAAAAAAAATTCCCTTCAAATTTCCTATACACTTAACGTTAAAAAGCTTGATTTCTCGAATTTTTTGTTCTAATCCCTCGATAACTTGAATTTTTTCCTCATAAATAGTGTAGATTTTTTTTCTGAAAATAAAAAAAATATTCAAAAAAAATTTAAGAATAGCCAATTCTTATAATCAATTCTCAAACAAGTACTTTCTGCAGTGGGCACTGTAAGGAGATTTATTGAGAGGCAGCTGAATATGTCATAGGAGACATTTAAAGCTATAGAGAAACTTAGAGCTATAGTCCACCTAGAAAAAGTTATAGACAAACTTTCATACACATCTCTAAAGCAAACAACAATTGAATCTTTTTTTAAATGAAAGTGTAAAAAGTGTTTTTAGAATAAATATGGAATAGTAAGTAAGGTATGTAAAGAGCATTTATCTTTATTCCACCATCGATAATATGCGATTTTCGATAATACGAATTTTCGATATCTCGAATTTTTTCTCTTCTCCCTTCAAGTTCGAGCTATCGAGGTTTGACTGTATTATAAAAAAGTGTGTTCGCAAAGCAGAAAAGAGCAGGAGAAAACGTGAACAAGAGTTGCGAAATGCGTAACACTAAAAGAATGTGTATGAGACGTGACGTCATGCCTGTTGTTTTTTAAAAGTATAATTAATTTTTTTGTTTAGGTAAGTTATTCTATTGCATATAATTTATTTCAAATAATTTTTTTATTTCCGTAATTTATTATTGACTAAAAATTTTATAAGAGGAATAAGTAGGATTTAAATTAGAGAATTAATAATTGACATAAATTCTTATGATTTTAAGCTAGATCACATTTCAATAAGGTTTTTAGTAATGAGCAAAGCGATCATGATTTGCAAAGCAAACCATGTAAGATTGCATAGTGATCTTCGAGGGTAGGGGAGCATCAGCAACCAGGAACACACTTGTTCAATTATAGTGATTAAGAATTGTTTTCCCCCTACATATTTAACTTTTTTATATTTGAGACAAATACGGGAGAGTAATGGCCGGGATGGAATCCCAGCCATGATGGGTTGATAGGAATCCTTCTGCTGCTTGCACCAACCGCAGTGCTGACGTGAAATATCCTCAGTGGCAGAGGGATCATGGGTTAAAATCCCCTTGTTATCAGGCTAACGGTTTTCCTCTCCATGTAGAGCAAACGTTGGTTATTTACATCAAAGAGTCCTTCACGAAATTAAATTTCTCCCAATGCTTGAACCCGGGGCCGGGATAGCCTGGTTGGTAGGGCACTGGACCCATGTCCAAGAGTTCGTGGGTTCGATCCCAGCCAGCCCAAGACTCCCGGTGTAGTAAATGGTGACTGATGCACGTTAAATCTGTCGAGTCGCGAAGTCCTCCATGTTCCCATAACAAATCAATACCTGGGGGGGGGGTACTGATTCATGAGTTTCTTTCTTCTGGATTGGTTCAAAATTACAAGGTAACGGAGTTGAACTTTAGTTGACGTAAACCGAAAAAAATTGGGTCGGCTGTTCAACGACGGATATAAAATAAAATAATATAAAATAGGGGAGAGTTGAGTTTAACTATATATGACTCATCATTTCCAATTACAAACATTTTTTATGATGCACACCGTTGTATATTACTCATAATTGAAACGAAAAATAGAATGTCAATTTGATTCACAGATTATGCTTTGATTTCGATTATTTTAAAACAAGTTTTTTTTTATTGCGAGAGCGTTTGTTATAAGTTTTTGTCATTTTAATTCTTTTTTAGCTGCCAGAGACTTACCCTCGTATTTCTTTATATTCAAAGTGGCTATGAAATATAAAAAATTCACTAACTCAATTTATTCAATTTTAAACTTAATTTAAAACAAATTTGACTATTCATAAATAAATCAATCATTTATATAAATGTTAGGTATTTAAATGATTGAGTGTTTATGCCCTAGTAAATTAAAAGATCTATTTTTACCTGCAATTGTGATTCACTAATCTTTTTACACCACTTAGTAAAATCATCTTAGAAAAGATGGAACGTTGGAAGTTATAGTTATTCCCTATACGATTGCTATTTAAGTAATTGTGGAGGCTTTGTTGAGTGTTTTAAATGTTTGATTAAAGATTTATTTTCACTTACAAATTCATATGTGTAAGTATTTTACAGTCTTAAGAATAGTTTAATTTAAACTCCGGTAAAGAGGCTCATTTGAAAATTTGGAATTTAATTATTCAGTAATTTTAATTGCGCAATAGTTTATAGGGAAACGGGGTACAATGGAATTCTCTGGAATCCATTTAAAATTGTTTTCTTGTAATCATGAATATGTTTTGCGGCTGTTTACATATAATCCTTCTAATGCATGTATACATAGCCTGCTAGATAGATTGATAATGTTTGAGGGCATGAAGTGCGTCTTACTCATCATTTTAATTGTTTATACATATATATGCTTGCCTTTAAGAAATTGGCTAATAATGCTTGATTAATAATACTTGATGTCATGAAGTGCGTCTTACTCATCATTTAAATTTTTTATACCTATATATGCATATCTTTAAAAGAAATTGGCTTAGTTTAAATGCAGAAAAAGATGCTCGTTTAAAAATTTGGAATGACAATTCTGAGACTTAAAAATCCATAAAATGCGTCTTACTTGCTATTTAAATTTTTCTCAAAATTAGTGGTGTAAGACCGGGTAGCTAATATTCCAAGGCTTATTGGAACTTAACTGTTCGACCTAGAAAATGTGAGATTTAATCACGATATTCATTATTCAATTGTGCAGTATATCATTCCTGAAAAGTCAGAGATGCATAAATTTTTTATAAGTAATTTTTCTTTCTAAAAAAATCAAATTACTCGGTCTTACCCCACAAGCTGAGAGAGACAGGATGCACATGTTAATTTATGGACAATTTAAAATTAATGGAATTTCTGCGAAGAAGTAGCGTACATTTCTATTTTACATGACAGTTAACGAAAATTAAGCGTAATTTACACGTGATGTAGTCAACGTCGTAATCAAGAAAGGGAGAGAAATGAAAAATTGTTTTAAAGACCGGAACTGCTGGGAACTTGATTAAAATTTCTAACAAAAGAATATGGTATTCATTAATTAGTTTTTTTTAAAAGGAGGAAATGGGATTCAGACAATTTCCTTACATCTACAGAAAAACTACAATTTTGAATAAAAGGTCTTCAAGAATTCCGCAAAATATGAGAATAAGGCCTTTTGTGCTCTGAAGAAGGGGCCTGCAATTATTTTTGTCCTGAGGACCGTAAAATCTTTGTTTAGCTTTGGATGTCCTCTTCCTCCACTCAACTTAAGATTTCATGGATCTATCATAGACCCACATCAAGGGGGAGGTGTGAGACAGGGAGGCTTTTGGTCCTACCCCTAGAACAGGGGTTATCGAAACGAAACAGAGCACTGTTACGATTGGACGAAATTTTTGTAGTCTGTAAGGGTATGAATCTTTACCCAAACAAATATAATAAAATGGAGTAAAAATAGTTTGTATAACTCTAATAAGCAATAAATAAGAATATTTTAAAAACAAGTGAACATTAAAGAGTTTACATAGAAAAACAGATATATCCCCACAGACACCGTGAATTAATCATGGACACGAAAATATGGTACGTCTTTCTTCTTAATTAGGAAAGTGTAGTTCAGAGTTTGTCCCCTAGAAGTCAGAACTAATTTCGGCACAATTAAGGTACCCGGTTTTAGAATTTTTATAACTCTAATAACAATAAATAAGAATATTTTAAAAACAAGAGAACATTAGAGAATTTGCATAGAAAAACTGACATATCCCCAAAGACACCGTTAATTAATGATCAACGACACGAAAATAATGAAGATCTTTCTTCTTCATTAGGAAAGTGTAGTTTAGAGTTTGTCCGTTAGAAAACAGAACTAACTTCGGCACATTCGAGGAACCCGGTCTCACCCTATTACCCGGTTTTACCCTACTCTCTCTTATGTGTATGCATTTATAAAATTGCATGCAACTTAAGGTGTAGGTGATCATGCTAATTACGCAATCATTTCTAGGGAAACGGTGCAATCTTTTTCTCTAGAATTTTGAAGTAATATTCAAATATATATCGTATATATACATAATTATATCGTGAGTACGTTTTAAAGATTGTCTACAGGTAATCATCATTAAACATTTATAAATATCTTTTCTAATGCTTAGACATGTATAAACTGCATTTTACTTATTTAATCTTTTAAAAATTATATGAATTTGTACAAAAAAAAATTGATGATTTAATTCAAACTCAGGAAAATAGGCCCATTCATAAATGCGTAATTCAATTATGCTATCATTTTAATTGCGCAAACATTTATAATTAAATTCTGTGGAATTCTAAGAAAATAATTTTCATGTAAAAATTAGTGCGTTTTGTAGTCGTCTAAATTCTAAAATATTCATAAATAGTATTTATAATTCATTAAAACGCATAAAGCGCGTCTTAATTGCAATTTCAATTTCTTAAAGGTTATATGCATGCATACCAGCAATTATGGTTATTTATTTAAATTGAGAAGAGGAGACTCTTTCATAAATATGTAATTTAATTAAGCAATTTAATTAAGCATTCATAATAGTTACAGAATAATTTTTTGAAAAATTATCTTGAATTCTGTTAAAACAATATTCTAGAAATCATGACTGCGTTTTGCGGGTAAACCTTTAAAATCATTTATAAATAGCATTTCCAACAAAATTCTAAAATTTTCTAAATTTTCTAAAATTCATGAAGTGCATCTTGCTTACAATTTTAAGTTTTTTTAATAATTATAAGTATGCATGATGGAAAAAAAATTCAGATTTGCATGTGATAAGTTTTAAAATCATGATTCTATACACGATAAACTAAATAAAAAATACATACCATTTTGATGTGTGATGTAATCCCAAACTATGTGCAAAAAGAACAATTAATAAATCTCACATCGCTATCACAAAGTAACTCGCATTTCAATGGGACATTTTTTTCAAATCCAAACGCCTTGTACCATCTCTACTTAACCGAAACAGTTATACTTGTTGATGGAGAAAAACAATACTTCCGAAATCTACACTTTCCTTTGATTTGTGGTTAACCACTTGTCACCGGTAACCTAAAGAAAAGTTACTGGTCGCGACAAAAGATAATCGAAGCCACAGAGACAGACGTGTTTTTGTGTGAATTGGACTTCCTCTTCTTGTTTTACTTTGATATTTCTTTGAGTGAAAGTTTTTGTTCTCTGTAAGGCCGGGGGGAGAAAGGGGATGGGAGTGGAGAAGTAGTCAAATTGAGGTGAATTGAGTTCAGAAGATAAAATGTCGGCTTTTTTATTGGAACATCACTTTCTTTGATTTTAAATCTAGAAAGGAAAGATGAAAAATGTTTCCCATGGTCTTGCTTTAATTTTTCGTTTCTCCTGCGTTGGTAGTATAGTATTTAAATTCTTTCTGCATCATTTAATGAAATTATATTTCCGCGTGGGGAAATTGATTTTGAATATGGAATATTTTCTTCGATAAGCATTAAGTTTTCATTTTCTTATGCTCAATGCAGATACGTTTTAATTGTTTTCAATAAATGAAAGAGATAAGGTGATTGTTTTAAATTTTATTTATAATATATTTATTTATTTATTTATTGTGGAGAGGGAAGGTGAACGAATTGTGTTATATTTTTTTTGTAGCCGTTGTTGAACAACCGACCCAATTTTCGGGTTAAAATTTTTGGGTTACTAATGTTGAACTCTTACCCATGATCTCTCCACCATTGAGGATATTTTACGTTAACACTGTAGTCGGTGCGAGTCGGGTGAGGAAATTCATATCGACCTGCCATCGCTGGGATTCGAACCCGGTTCACCTTAACGGAAGACGACCGACCGTTCTATCCCCTGAGCCTCCCCGACTTGGTAACCATATATATTTTATAACTGTCATTGAACAGCGGACACAATTTTGGGTTTACGACTACTAATGTTTAACTCCGTAGCCTTGTAATTTCGAATGCAATCCAGAAGACTAGGGAACTCCTGGTTCAAGTATTGGGAGAAATTTAATTTCGTGAAGGACTCTTTGATGTAAATAACCCACGCTTGCGTTACATGGAGAGGAAAACCACGAAAACCTCCCACTGGTAGCCTGACCGCAAGGAGATTTTAACCCATGATCCGTGTACCACTGAAGATATTTCAGGTCAGCACTGTTGTCAGTGCAAGCCGGATGTGGATTCCTATCAACCAACCATCGCTGGAATTCTAACACGTTTATCCTGATTGGAGGGCGAACGCCCTATCCCCTGAGCCATCGCGATTCGAATTGGGTTATTTTATTTTATATTATAACCATCGTTGAACAGCCGACCCATTTTTATGGGTTTACGACTACTAATGTTCAACTCTTTAGCCTTGTAATTTTAAACCCAATCCAGAAGACAAGGGAACTTCTGGATCGAGTATTGGGAGAAATTTGTCTTCGGGGAGGATTTTTTGATGGAGCTAACCCGCATTTGCGATACATGGAGAAGAAGACCACGAGAACCTCCCGCAGTTAGCCTGACGGCAAGGGGACTCTAACCCATGATCCGTCTACTACTGAGGATATTTCACGTCAGCACTGTGATCGGTGCAAGCCGGATGCGGAATTCGTATCGACTGGGATTCGAACCCGGTTCACCTCATTGGGAGGCGAACGCTCTATCCCCTGAGCCATTTTGCTGAAATTAATACCAGGGAGATCTAGCCCCAAGTAACAGCGTTTGCCAACCCTTAGAGCTGTTTTTGCAGCTTCGCCCGGATCATTTTGCAATGCAAGATAGAATTGCCTTACATTTTGGTCTAACTTTGTATACATGTTGAATTCTTCTTGAAATAAAGTTCTGAACTTATATAATTTATAGATTGTGTTATACCTTTAAGTTATATATATTTTATTCAAATTCTATACATTGTGATTTGATTTATGTACTTTTCCGTCCTACTTGAAAATTGCACATTACATGCACCAAAAATGCCCAATCATATGCCAAGCACCGTTTTGGAGGGCTCTCCCTTCAAACGAGCTAGGTAAAATTACCACGTAATTTTGACCCTAATAAAGTGACGCAGAGATAACCTGAACTGGTACACCCTTCCTCCAAACTACTACACCTCATCCAACGAGACGTTTGTCAGACACAATAGATTTAATGTGCTTTTCTGTGACACTCATAGTTTTCGGGTCATGTCCTGGAAATTACATTTGATAAAATTAATTTATAGAACTTCGCTTCACACTAAATTACAGTGTTTGAAGTTGCAGCAGCTCTAAGACTTTTATTTTATGAACTAGTAAATATATTTTTCTAAAAAAAAATATTTAATGAAAAGGTAAGAATATTTAGGAAACAAAACACACGTAAACAAATTATAAAAAATTTGAAATAGAGTGTTTAATTAAATAAAAATTATACAAAGTAGTATGTAAAAATTGAGGTAATTATGCAAAAATTGAACCAGTGTTAAAACAAGATTCAGTTGATTCATTATTCGGTTGTTGCGTTATTTATTCCTCATTCACGAATTGGTTGAATGTCATTCAATATGTTTATCATAAAAGTGGGCTATCCTAAAAATTCAATATTGCACGATGTAAATTTGTGAGTTTAGCAACAAGACAGAGTTAAAGTATTTCACTCGAGAAAGACATACATATAAATGATTATTCTTTCAGCAGTTTTTTTATTGAACTCAGTTGATTTTATTTTTTTGAAGCTTTGTTAAAACACCTCTCCCTTTTGCATAAATTCTGAAGCATCATTAAAACTTAACAATACCTACTATTGAGTAACATGAGCAAATTGAAATCCACATTTTAGATAAAATTAAGAAACATTATAGCTCAGATTTTTTTTTATCTGAAAAGTACGCTTATAACTTCTCATTTCTTTGTAGTAAAAGTTCATAGCTCAGTTTGTTTTATCATTTTGTTGCTAACGCAATAAAATAAGTATCATTGGTTTTGTGATCTTATATATTCGTATAAGCGTGTTTTAGATGAGTCAACAACAAAACGTCATTTTTTGAGCGAAGCAGATATAATTTTGTTAGGATTTAGTTTATATGCTTACATTAGATTTTATACTTAGTTGTGTATTTTCGAATGCTTATGACTCGAATAACGAGTATTAAATAATATCTGAAGTTTTGTGGATTCATTTTAAGTTTTCAATACATAGTGGAAAATAAAAGTTTCTGTTCATAGACGAAATATTTTTTTAAGAATTAAATTAAGCATAAGTATTTATGCTAATAAATATCGTATGTAGATATTAATTTTTTTTTATACTATTTCCCCTCTGAGGAAAAAAGCATGGTCAAAAATACTAAAATATGTCAAAATTAACCATGTTACGGGCTCTATGGGAACACCAAAACTCTCAGTAATTTTTACCGAAGCTCACATATTTTCTTATTAACTTTAGTAAAATTAGTAAGAAAATATGTGTTTATAATATGTGATAAAACTCGGTAAATGTGGCAGAAGTTGATAATTTTATCATGATACCTTAGAACATGGCAAAAGAAACATTTATTCAGTTCAATCTACTTTTTAGTTTTGTATTTTTTACAAATGTGTGGTAATAGTAACCATAAAAATGAAAGGCAGAATTTCTGATAAACCGTTACCATATGAATTGAAATATCACCAATACAGTTTAATTTAGTTTTATTATCCAGAATTACGCTTTTTTACCACAATTGTCATTACCATACTGTACGTTATGTTTGCCAAATCTTTTCCCGTGCATTGTTGCAGTAAAAGTAAATCCGGGTGTTCGTATATATTACATAAACAAGTGTAAATACCAAATTACGGATTTCACATCAGTGAAAAGGCATTCGTGTAGAGATTAACTGAATAATATGGATTAATTTTGCTTATTCTGAAAACTAATTTTGCATAGTGAAAAATTTGGCAAAATTTACTCAGCTGCAATAAATTTATTTTCAACGCATCTAAATATCTAAATGTAGAGAAACTTTTCTAAACAAAATTCTTCCTTAGAAATGACGATTATAGTAAATGCAAGAATTGATATTTTGAACGGTAACTGTAAATATTTAATAAGCAATTTTGAACACCCAAATTTAAAACGAGTAGAACGTTACAGATTTATACCTTTAGAATAAAAATGAACATTTTTAAAAACAAGAAGTTTTGGAATAAACAATAAAGCTAGTTTTTGTAGAAAAAGAATAAATGCACAGGATATTCAGGTTTATTTTCATTCGACAGTGTGCAATATACAATTCAAATCAAAGTGCATGCCATAAAAACGTTCTTTTGAAGTCGAATAACTGATTTTTATTGCTTGGTTTAAAAACAATCTATTCTGCTATATGAGATTTTTCGACATTATTTTTTAAATTACAAAAGGTAGAAATATATACTTAAATCGAAATTCGGAATTCAATGTATGAAATATTTTAGAATAAAAGATTGAAGCATACTAGCTTATTTTTGGTTCTTCTCGGTTGACTAGGCTAAATTTTTTGCCATATAAACAAAAATTTTATGTAGTGCTTGAAATGCAATACTTTTATGATTTATGTAAGTTCTCAATTGTATATTATGTTACTTTCTATTTTGATTTATGGGAAATTAGAGTGAAGTATGTAAATGATATTTCGTTAAAACTGAATAATAAATACCGAGACAATTATAATTGTTTGTATGTAATTTGTTGCTCTTACTAATGTCTTACCACTATTAATTAATAAAAACATGGTTTTAGAATTTTAACCTATTAAAAAAGAAGAAAAAATAATAACTATGTTTAGTATTATTCATTACGTATGAACTTATACTTATATATATATAATATCCTTAGTAATAATACTTATACTTATATTATAATAATGAATATTATATTATATATATATATGGGTGATTCTCACGAAACATGACAATTCGGACCAAAAAATTTCTTCAAATTTAAAGTCTTCAAAATAATCTAAGAATTTTTTTGTATACTTCTTTAGCTACACTTATTAATATCTTATAGACTGCAGTGTAGTTTATTGACATTTGCTCGAGAAAAAAAAATAAAATAGAAATTCACCAAATCTTGAATGTCAGGAAAATGACATATTACCTTAGAAGTTTAAAAAACAGTCATTTTAAGTTAATAGTAAGCANTGATTAACCTTTTTTCAACTGATGTCAGAAATTCCAAGGTTTTAAAATTCCTTTTTTTCAACCCGATGAAGTGCGGAAAAGGAATCATTTGAAATTTTTTCAATATATATATTCTTTTATGTGTTGATGAGAAGAAAAAAAAATTTATCGGATAAAAAGTTTTCTCTTTCTCTTTTTAAATTTTGTAAAGGTTACTTTAGTGCATGAGAATAAGTCTTTTAAATGTCTTTTATGTACAAATAATAATAATAATTTTTTAGAAAATTTCTTTTGCCAGCAATCATATGAGATTTACCAGAGAAAACTCAATGAATCCCCAAATCAAGTATGAATTTCAGGAGCAACTGTTTCAAACTAGGGGTGAAGTAAAAGGCAACTTGAAAGAACACAAGTTAAAATATTTTATGAGAAATTTAATTTTCTGCAGAGCGAAAGAATTGAAGTCCTCATTCCTCCCTCTGAAGTTTCTCTAAAAATCATTTCCTTGGGATAAAACTGGTTGACCTTTATACAGGGATGAGATTTTTCCACTTTTTAGAAGATTTCATCCTTTTTATCAAAAACTCCGATTCTCTAAAAGTTTCAGGTTTTTTTTAAAAATAAATATCCTGTTTTTTTTGTTGAAAATTCAGTCTTTGAAATAAAATAATTATATTTATTTACGATTACCTAATTTAAAAGTTGCGCATTGCGATTCTTATTTACGCTATTTAAATATGGTACTTTTTGATTCTTATTTACAAGATTTAAAAATCCAATATCACCTTTTGTATTTAGGCATTTTTAAAATCGCGATTTTACTATCAAACATCGATTTTTGTATTTACCTGATTTGAAAGTTGAACATAGCGATTCTTATTCAGGAGATTTAAATATCGTACATTGCGATTCTTATTTACAATATATATATATATATATAATATTCATTATTTATAACTTATAATTATACTAGTATATAAATAATAAGCCACGATGGTGTACTCATTAAGGAACTGAGCTGTCCATGTAAAATACTTGGCATTGTGACGTACTTATTATATTTGTGACGTACAATTATATGGGAATCTGGTTGTGTAGGAAGAAAAAGTGGTCAGTGCACAATATTGTTCATATTGCTACTATAGGGCCGCTGGTTATTAAATTATGAGACCTTAACATTCACACTTTTGGAAATAAAAGTCTCCCTTTTGACGATTCGGCAATCCTTTTGCTATATTTCGTTAACTTTGAGAATTAATTCGTCATGAAATCGCGTGATTTGTAACAGTATAGGAACTCTCAAATATATGACTCCTCAACTCGAAACCTTATCGTTGTGCATTGTAGGAGATTGTTAACTAGACGATCGAAAGTGAAGTGATAAAATAAGTCGACCGGAATGTATGGCGGTCAAGGAGTTAGCCTCCAACCAGGAAGATCCAGGATTCGAATCCCGCTGAAGGTATGGGTCTAATTTTGTTCCCTCTTCTATTTGGCTTTCTTGTGCTATTCAGATTACATTGACTCAGTTAAATGATGCCAACAATACAGTTAGTATTAGAAAAGTTAAATACATTACGCACTACTCGTTTTTTTTTTTTTTTTTTTTTTTTGGAAAACATTGAAGGACGAAATGCTTTTTTGACGAAATACTTTTTTCATTGACTCAGCTAAATGATGCCAACAATAAAGTTAGTATTAGAAAAGTTAAATACATTACGCACTACTCGTCTTTTTTTTTCTTTTTTTTTTTTGGAAAACATTGAAGGACGAAATACTTTTTTTACTATTGATGAATTTGTTTCTTCGAAGAGGAGCCTCTCAATGAGGTGCCCCAGGTTCGAATCCCAACGTTGGCTGGTCGATACGAATTCTGCTATGATAAAATATTTTTCCTCAATGACAGGCGGATCACGGGTTAAAAATACCATGAACGCCGGGCTAGCCATTCGAGGTTTCGTTGTTTTCTCTCTGTGCAACGCAAATAAGGGTTAGTTTCATCAAAAAATCTTCAACGAAGTGCATTTCGTACCTATGTTTGACTCAAGAGTTTCCTTGTCTTCTGGATTGAACTCAGAATTACGAAGCTTTAAAGTTGAACACGGATAATCGTGAACTCAGAATTTGGTCAAATTTTGTTTGATAACCGGATGATTAGTACCTGTTATAAAATAAAATAAAATAAGTGTTAGATAAATACATTTTCACATCTTAATAAAGATTATTAGGGCGCAATATCTTTTCTTTATTTTATTTTGCAGTAACTTTGAATTTAGACTTAAAGGGTAACTTGACATAATGAGCACATACTTGTTTCGTAAGTTCTTTATCAAATTGAGTAACTTTGGATGGCTGTTGTAGTTGTTGTAGTTCATTTACGTCACACTAGAGCTGCACAATGGGCTATTGGCGACGGTCTGGGAAACATCCTTGAGGATGATCCGAAGACATGGTATCACAATTTTGATCCTCTGCAGAGAGGATGGCAACCCCACTTCGGTAGTCCGACGACCTGCACGCGAAGTCGAGCACTTTACGGTAGAACAGTTTAACGAGATACAATTCCGCACACCCTCGGTCCCTACGCAGACTAATCCAAGTGGTCACCCACCCGCACACTGACCGCAGCCAGTGATGCTTGACTTCAGTGATCTGCTGGGAACCATGTCTCAACGATCAGTCCACTGCGGGACTAACTTTGGATGGCATTTTGTAAGAAGTTAGCATTTCAGTAGAAAATGTCAGTTTCATGACATTTTGTCACGAAATGATAACTTCAATCAGTTGCAATATTTTAATGAGTTCAGTAAAAAAACGTTATTAATAATATTTTTTAGAAAACATAACGCTTCGAATCAACGAAAACATAAAGCTTTGATGTAAAAAATAAACATTTTTAATTCCAATCTTTGTCGATATATGAAGGGAGAGAATCTTTATTGGAGAATTTTTAATATTAGATAATCTTTACAACAAATTAATTCTTATTAGCCTGAGAATTCTTAATACTAATTAAAGTAAATTAAGTATCCAGAATTTCTTGCTTATAAACTACTGCTTACTGCTGGAACTTCTTGTTGTTCCTACCATGTTTACAATGTCTATGAAACGACGAAAACATAAATTTTAAAATTATAAAATCCAAAAATTTAGTATGGTAAAAATTTTCTGATAATATAGAATAATATACAATTTCTAGAAGCTTAATTAAAGTTTCATCCATAAAACGACTGAAATTCAAAGTATAGAAAGATAGATTAGAATAGTATAGAATTCTAAATTCACAAAACGGAATAATACTAAAAGTTAAAGTAAGTTAATTTTCTGAAAATTCTGGTCTTGAAAGTTAATTTACTGCTGAAGCTTCTTCTTGTTCTTCCCGTCTTCGCAAGCGTCTATGAAAGGACGAAGATGTTTAAACCTTTAAATGTTGGAAACTTATAAATGAAAATGTGCAGAGGGCACGGGAAGATTTAGTATTCGCGTTTTTTAATTAGTTAAAATTTTTGTAAATAAAAGGGAATCAGTTGCTGGCAAATTCTCTCTTCAATCAAGACAAATTAAATTTTCTTAGAGGAATGTATTTGATTGTAATTTCTATTTCATTACTGAAAGAAAAAAAAATTGAAGAGTTTTTTTGGTTCACTCGACTTTTTGCTATAACAAATATTAGGAACTTTATTTAGTATAATAAATACGAAATTTTTAAACTTCATACATTCAGCTATTTTTATGTATCTCTTAAAAATTGCAAAATTTTTTCCACACATAATCGCTCTCCCTAATGAAATTTTGGCCTCAATTCCTTTATAGCTCTGTTTAGTTTCCTCTTAATTAATAACAGAGTTTAAACTAGATACGTTATCTCATTTCACTTAAGATTAACCTTCATTCGATTCATATTTTTTAAAAAAAACAGGTGATAATTTGAGTTGGATAGAAATGAAATTCCTACCTAAAACAGTCATGTTAAGAAAATTAAAATATTGATGTTTAAATTTCGTGAAGAAATTACGGACAATGATAGGGCGTGATATTTTTAGATAATTCCGTAATTTTTATTCTATACAATGCATCAAATGATGCCATGCAAAGTAAAATGCGCTATTTGTTTTTGTGATCAGAATGCCTTTTTTCTCACCCTTTTATAAGAGGATTAAAATTTATAAGAGTAGGATAAACTGATATAAACTGAGTGTTAGTGGCAGAATTTTCAGAAATCAGTTTCTTCAGTCACACAAATGCTAAAAATAAAAATAGACATCTTTCGCGTAGGGTTCCAGCAGATTGCAACAATACAACAGGAAATCAATTAATTTTTCATTTTAATATTTATTTTTATTTCATTAATATCTCTCTATAAGAACTAAAGAATGGCTACCTTAAAATGCTCTATTTTTACGAACAGGAAGAGAATATCGTCTGCTTTTAGCTTAACCTTCGTAATCCGAAGAGTCAGACAGACGAAAGAAGAAATCATCTTTTTCGATACAACACGAGAACCGTGATTTTCTTATTAGCGAAAGGGAAACCAAAAGTACTTACGAAATCCCTTTCAAAAATCCCCCTCAATTATGGTTGGAATTACCTGTTGTTCTAGTTCCAGGTCAACTTTATCTAACCTCTACTTTCTCACACTGAAGTGGCAACCATAACTTCTCAAACGATTATTAGCCATGCGTAACCTCTTTCCTAGCGCTCGTCATCTTACATTTAATCTTTTCCCCTCGAAATAAACATCTTTAGGAAATATTCGATGCGCGTGCGATTTTTCTCAATTGAGGAGGAGTAATTGTTATATTGTTTGTATCATTTTTGAACTTCTTCATATTATAATAATAATAAACCTTTTGGAAGTTTTATTATTTTGCTTCCGATCGTCTGCTAATCTCTTTTCCTATTTCCCCATTCTAGTCTGTGAAATTCGATAAGCTCTCGAATCGAATAAAAAATAAATAAATAAAGAATAATAATATTCAGATTTATTATTTTTTTCTTCAATGAAATAGAATTCATAGATTAAGAAATAATTGAGAGCTTTAAATGTTTTTTGAATATTAAATTAATTTTATATTGTTAGAAAATATTGGTTACACACTGTTACCTATCTGATATTCGGTGGCTTTATCATGGGCCATTTTTCAAGTCTTAATTTTTGACATTTTGAAGTTAAAAAAATTTAAAATCTAATAGAAACACTTAGATACGAGGATGTTTGATACTATATTATATTTTCCAACTGAAAAAGAGGGAGAAAAAAATTGCAGAAAAAAAATACATCAATGTATGCTTTCCATAATTCAAATACTTCCAATTTTCTTACGCTGGCATATTTATTTCTAAGATGAAGTAGAAAATTAAAAATTAAAAAATAAATTAGAAACATTATTAAAAGTTCATTATATTAATTTAATTGATTAACAAAGTCTAAATTTAATTAAAAGTTTAATAAATTGTTTGTATTCGTTTGAACACGCAAATTAAAACAGTTTTGAAAACCAAAACGTCTACGTAAGAAAACTACATATCAAAAGCAGAGCTTACTGCTTTCAAATTCACAATACGAAAATGAAACTAAAAAATTAAAGTGTTATAAAATCATTCTAAATTAGATAATGATTATAGAACATAACATTTTCTGTTATACCACTACTAACTTTTGCTGTAATGTCATCTATTAGTTATGGTTACATGGTTATGGTTTTCAAAAAAAGAAAATCATTATTTCTTCAAAAACAATTTTTTTTTCTTAAATCCTAAGGTACAACATTCCCCCATGTAACTAAATATGAAAGATTGTGGTAAATATGTGTGCTATGTTAAGTTTTTCAAGAATAAAAAAAATAATTGTAAATAAAATAACATACGATAAAAATTAAATATTTATACTGAAATGTTCGCTTTCTTATTTGCTTTCTTGGTCATTTAATTCCACATTAAACTTATAGTTATTTTTTTCCATTTTTAAATTTAATGTTTCCTGTTTTCGTACTAGTCTTCTCAAATACAAGTAGCTCTGTTTTTTTTTTCAGTATAGGACACTACTTTGGAGCAGATTTTGAAAAAAACATAGTTTTTAAAATGATATTCTTTTGCGTCATAATTTGAAGCAAATGAATTTAAAATTTTTATTTTCTTTTTTAATCATCAACAAAGTGACTTTAACATATGTATTGCATTATTATCATACATTAACGTCGTTTAAACTGCATTGTTTAAATTTATGATAAGGTTATTCATATGATTAGTGTTTCCAGTTTTGGTTCATTTGATATTTAGAAGTGCACGAAAAATAAAATTTACCAAGAAATCAAAATCGATGATAATTTAATTTGGTAAAAAAATATTACTTCATACAAAACACTTAATTAAAATATCCAAATACACGCCCATAAAATAATGCGGCTTTTTAAAAGTAAGCCATTTATTTATTAGAATATTAATTCACTTGACAATCGAATTAAAGCTTAGAAATAGATAAAAACAAAGCCATTTTATTTTAAAAAGTTTATTCAATTAGTTTGTAAGCGATGTTTCACATTACAAAACACCAGTGCCTCCTTTAAGAAAATTTGTTAAGAAGCTTACTAAAAGCCTTTATTTTAAAACTCGTTATGTTTTAGTGGGTAATGGAAATCTTTTTTTAAAATAAATAAATAATGAGATATTATATTTTTCCCTTTCCTAAAACTTAAGAGCTTCGAAAAGGGTTTAAAACTTTTGTATTTAGGTGCATTTAGTACCTTATGTTTCTTTTAAACACACAAATGTAGGGCTTGAGGCTGCGTAGTGTTAAGTCACTTTTTTTCAAATGGATTTTTCGATACATCAAACGGTTTCTTGGTACTATTTTCAGATCGATTCTTTGTAAGTTTCCGAGAATTACACCACATAAGAGCACAACACATCGAAGCAACTTATTTGTTACATAAAAATCGAGGCTTTCTTTTCTAAAAACTCTGTTGTAAGCAACTTAAAAATATCCCTTATCATTATATTGCCCCAAATTGTCCTTCAATTTCAACCAAATTTATGAATTGCTAGACATTCCAGTTAAAAATTAAAAATAAAATGAAGTATAGCATCCTTAAATGTCTACATCATTCAGAAATAGAAGAAGTCGAAGAAAATATTAAAATTGATAAGAATGAACGAAATTACATTGGGGAACATATTGCTACTCGGAGCATAAAATTTCCAAGAGTCACAAGGGTTTTATGAGAATAAAGAGTTTTGAGAATGCTGATCTAGACAATAATATTATCGAAATTGAGATCCATAAATAAACCGCCGGAAGCTTGATAAGTGTGAATCATTTCTGCGCAGAATGGCAAAATCTCTCTCTCGCACTCGCTGTTTTATTACTTTCAAATAACTTTAACTTTATAAACTTAATGCACTCAAAAAAAGTATAATAATTAAAAAATTGCAATAAATTATAACTCTGCTTTTTCAATAAGACTTAAAAACATGAAATAATTTTATTTATTTTCCAGAGCTCTACCACAAAACCATCACATCGAAAGATTTATTACGTGTTATTACGAAAGTGATGCTTTCCACAATTTTTGTATTAAGTATAACCAAAATAGACTATAGTATATTTTTCTTAAAAATTTTATTTTATAATTTTATTCGTTTTCGCTTTGCGTTGTGTTGAATTTTTGTTTTTGTTTCCGCGAGTTTATTGGCACAAAAAAGACACATTTCTTGTAGAAATATAAGGGCGTTGTTGTAAGCTGGTAAACACATCGAAAAAAAATATGGTAAAATTACCTGGAAAAGAAATCTGGTGTATGGTAATGACATTTCTGAAAAAAAAAACATAGGTCTGGTAATAAAAATTAAATTCATATGGTATTCTTAGACCACTTACTTGGGAATTATTTAGTAATATAAAAGTTAGAATAGTTAAAAAGTTAAATTTAAGTTAAGTAATCAGTTGAAGAAGGCGGGAGTTTTGATTAACAATAAAACGGTAAAAAAATGATTTTTTTTCGAAACAATTATTACTGATATAGACACCATGCTTCATTTGGAATTTGTAGTTAAAGTTAGTGAGCAATAGAAGAAATTTCAATAAATTATTTTTTTCATAAAATTGTGACATAAATCCTACTTGAAGCGGCCAGAAGACAATCATATTGTCACTCAGCCAAAACTCAGTCCCTGGATCGTGCGACAGTATTTCACTTGTCCTGATAATTAACGTTCAAAATTCTCCCTCCTCCTTGACCATTTCGCATCAGAAAATAAAATGACAGAAATTTTCTAAACTAACTTTTATCAATATGCCCTAAGGTATTTCTATTACAAATTTGATTCATCAAGCTGACTTTTAATAAGTGGATAAAATCAAATAATTAGTATTTACGTTTATCCCTATTTTTCAAGTATGGTATTACAATACATAAGAAAAATCAAAACTCGTGAAATATATATTTGACGCACAGAGAAAAAATATGGTCAAATCTTTCAGAGTATTTAAATTTACCGTGTTTCTAGCTCTAGAAACACCACAAAACTCGGTAATTATTATGGAAGCTCTTAGGTAATAGTTATGGTTAAAATGACTATAAAATATAGTTTGTTAATGTGTAGTAAAACTTAGCAAGAGTGGCAAAATTTGGTAATTTTATCATTATACCCAGGGGTGAAGGCGAGATGAAAAAGAGAAAAGGCTAGTAGTATAAGCATTTCAGTTATCGCTAGTTTTCGGGAGGAGTTTACTTATTCTTTTTTCAAACTATTTTACAATATCTATTTTTTCTAGGGAAAGAAGCAGATTTATATATGTGTTAAAATCTTAAAGAAATCTTGATAGTTACAGATATTTTATTTTTCTCGAAAAAAATGATATAATAAAATGTCTTTCGTACCAGTTTTTCATCTTTTCCGTCTTGCTATATAAGGGCTTTCAGCCATGATTATACCTTATACCATGGTATTAAAACCCTTTCTCTGATTAAATCAAAATAATATTTTTTCCAACACTTTCTTCCATTTAATATTTCCTTCATTTCTTTCCACACATGAAGAGTTTTTTAGTTCTTCAATCCAAGATTTGTAACACTGAACTATCAGAATACTATACTTTTATCAACGCATAGATGACAGCACCATAAAGCTGCTTAATATATCTATTACTCTTCTCTTACTGAAGATGAAACAACCAGATAAACTAATTAAACCATTTTCCACCGTTCATTTTATAAAACACAACCTAACTCCAATACCCATTACGCTTCGAAAAGCCTAGTTCCAAGTTAATGTGCAGTTAAATGTATTTTTTACAGTTTTGAAACCATGCTATTTGTAAATGGTTTTAAAATCCGCATAGTTTTGTATTTATGGCCTTTTTACCCATACTAGCTGTGAATTACTTCAAAACCATAAAGTTAAAAAAACACACTTTTTACCGTAAATTTTACCGTTATTTGGATGGACAGACTGCTGCCGGTTATTTTACCGTAATTTTAGAATGGAATTTCAGTTTTCAAAATTATATTTCTTAGTACCACATATTTAGTAAAAAATATAATATTTAAAATTAAATTTAACCAAATAAATGTTTTTTATGCCACTAAGGTACCGTAGTAAAATTTCCAAATTTTACCACATTTGCCAAATTTTATAACATATAATAAAACCATAGACATAAACCATATTAATTTTACTAAAATCATTACCATAATGCTTCTGTAAAAATTATTCAGATTTTAGGTGTTTCCATAAATTGAAAAATACGATAAGTTTTACCCTGTTCTAGTAGTTTGACCATACTTTTTTTCTCTCTGATACGCACAAAAAGAATTTAATTTTCAATAATTTCCATATTCTTAAATACGATCTCTTACTTTCCGCAATTTATGGTTATTGATCCAGAATGATTAATTACCCAAAATGGGTCTTAGTATACCAATTTTCTCTTTAAAAGCCAAGCCAGGAAAATGACATACGCTAGAAAATTTTAAAAATTATTAATTTTCGCAATTGTTTTCTACTTTTTTAATTATTAAAAATTCTTATTAAATAAAATAAAATTTTAAAAAATAAATTCTGAAATTTACAACAATTTGTATTTTAATACCATTTTTATATTACAATTTGTATATAAACTTGTAACAATAGTTAATAATTAGAAAGCTATAGTCAGTAAAGTATGCAATATCTAAAAATCTTTATTTTCCACACAAGGCGTCTTACTATATTTTGGCAGTAAGACACTACAGTTAGAATGTTCCTACTTATTACATATTCTACAATGTTTAGTCATTTTTTTAAAAACTATTTCTATTTTTTGTCTTACTTACATTATTAAATTTATCCATATTCTAAAATACGATCTCTTACTTTCCACAATTTATAGTTATTGATACAGAATGATTAATTACCCAAAATGGATCTTAGTAGACCAATTTTCTCTTTAAAAACTAAAACAGGAAAATGACATACGCTAGAAATTTTTAAAAATTATTAATTTTCGCAATTGTTTTCTACTTTTTTAAAATTTTTAAAAATCATTATTAAATAAAAAAAAGTTTTAAATAATGAACTCTGAAATTTACAACGATTTGTGCTTTAATTCTGTTTTGATATTACAATTTGTATATAAACTGGTAACAATAGTTTATAATTAAAAAGCTATAGTCAGTAAAGTATGCAATATCTAAAAATCTTTATTTTCCATATAAAGCGATTTACTATATTTTGGCAATAAGATACTACAGTTACAATGTTCCTACTTATTAAATGTTCTACAATGTTTAGTCATTTTTTTAAAAACTATTTCTGTTTCTTGTTTTACTTACTTACATTATTATATTTCCATTTTAATGCAAATATCATTAAGCGTCATATTTCAAAGAGAACATCATAAATTCGGGACTGGAAGATTGAAAACGAGCAAATATAATTGGATTATTCATTCCGTTTATACTTTGGAATCAAAAACTTTTTCCTCTTATAGATTCAAACAAATTTTTATGTGTTCGTACTCTGTTGAAATATCTTTTCAATTGTAAAATGAAACTTTGTTCTGAATAAAACTATGAATGAAAAAATGCCCTGTTCTATCGCTATACTTTTTATTATAATGCAAGGCGATAACAGTAAAAACTATAAAATTTTGATTTATTGATCATCAACTATAAAATTTTAATTTATTGATTTTTTTTCTAGAAACTGGCATGATTAAAATTACTATAAAAATTCATGCTGAAATTCCAAATTTTTCATTGGTTATATCAATAGAATCGTTAGTGTAACACAAAAATTTCATTTAATGAAGTTTTCGTGCTTCATTTATTGTTTTGCTATGAATATTTCGTGTTCTATTCATGATCTATTGTTTAATCATCAATTAAAATAGTTTTTTTTTTAAAAAAAGACGTAATATTCATATGTACAAAATTTCTAAAGCATTTTAAGCTTGTGGAATTTTTATTTAAAATATCTTATTAAAAAAATGCATTTTTCAAGAAAAATAGACTTTTTATGATATAAGCGATTACTTTATATTTAAGGATTATTATTTTGCTTTTAGATTCGTTAAAAAGTAATTTTTTGGCAAAAAAAATGAAAACAGGCTTAGAGGAAATATTTGCTTGCAATGCAACGAAATGTATTCAAAAGTATATTTCCTTTATTTGGCCATGCATATATTTAAAAAAAATAATTCATATAGTAACCTTTATTATTTTACTTTCTTCAATATCTTATAATATATCTAATTATAATTTTAAAAAAATAAGAATAATGAAATTAGCCATTAATGTGCTTGCTTACAGAAACCAATAAAAGTTATAACAAAGGATATGAAAGATCATTATTTTTCTTTAAATTATGAATGATGCCATCTGAGAAAATAATTATCAGAGAACAATGGTCTTTGAAAATAGTCATTGAAGAATGATGATAAAATTATAACCAGATGTGTAAGTTTTTTTTGACACATTTCCCCTCAGGCTTCTCAACATATTAACTTAATACAGTTTGTATGAAAAACTTAGATAATAAAAAGACTTCTTACGTGTGTAAGAAAAAGTTATAAAGTATAGTATCTTTTTTTCTATGATTTTTATTCTTGTTTTAGTCATGAAATTTAGGCCTAATTGCAGAATTAGTTGCAGATTATGGTCAAACATCTGGTTTGGGATAATACGGAAATAATGCTTCCTTAATTGTTACAAATCTGGGATCATATGCATGTTAGAGATTAATATAAAAATTTGCTTTTTATGTTCCTCAATCTTTAAAAACATTTTATTTATGTCTTTAAGAACAATTCACTGACGTTTTCTTGGTGTATTTGTTTTATAAAAAAAGTAAAAAAAGCAAAGAAAAGAGAGAGAGAAGATTAAAAATGCTTCATTATTTATTTATGATTAGAGAATTGACTTATTCATGGACTTATTAATTATTCATTTATGATTAGGATTTGAAAATTAACATTGGAGGCTTAAACATGAATTTGTGAAACAACGCTAAAATGAATCTCATGCTCCTGGTGAGAGATTAATGAAAATAGACATAGACTATTTGCTGTTCCAGAGAATATGACTGTCATCAGCTGAGCAGTAGCATATTCACAAATATACTTGGCTGTCACCTAATGGTCGAGGGAGAAATCTCAATAATGAAAACTTCGTTAAGGTCTCTCTTGACGATGTTGATGCGATAGCAAGGTTCCGTCTGAGAGAAAACACCATTAAAAAAACTGGCAGGTTTGTGAAATAAATGCAAGTAGAGACCTTACCAAAACTATCATCCATCTTAGAACTGGTCACTATAGAGGTATGAAGAACCTGGGAGATGACAATAGTAGAACCTACCGTCTCTGCAGTAACTGTGATGATATTCCACTATCACCAAAACATATTTTTGAGCTCCCTGCCATTTTAAGATCCCTGGCTCAGCTTAGGGAATTCTCCCCCTTTGACATCGAGAGTCTGAACTCCGACAACATCAAGGAGTTACCCGACTGTGTTTTGCACACTCATGGCTATTTATAGTTCTCCCCATGGACACGACACCAACCAACCTAATGGTTAAATTTTTAAACAAATTGACCATCTTATGGATAGGAGACATCTTATTAATGTAATGGATATGAGAAACTACAGTGGTGTGATCGTGCGTGCCGATCATATGCACTGTTAAAAAAAACTCTTATATTAGGGAAAATTTCTGGCAGCAAGTTTGCCAGAGATCACTAGAAAGCACGTTGACAGAATTTTCCTGAAACAAAACACTTCAAAAGATATCTGTATGTACTAGGTATTTTCTAGGTACGTACTAGGTACGCACTAGGTCAGCGTACGGTAGAGAAACTTGGAATGAAAGGAGCTGTATACTCTATGGTTTGCACAGTGAACCAGATTTTCAAACTTTTGATAAGCTACTTAGTTACTTTATTTTTTGAGTGATTTTTTCGAGATTTATGAGATACTAAAAACCATGAATTAAATTTTAAAGAATAATCTTTATATTTTGACTTCTGTCGTTAAGGTCAGATCTGAGAAGCGGTATTAAAACCTGGTTCGTTCCTGATAAGAGGTCAACTCCTTGAAAGCTATGTAGCTCTGGTCAGCATCAGTTTAAATGTATCAAATTATTTTATGCCTCTTCGATAGAAAAGTTTTTCATATCGAAACTGAAAAAAATCTGTACCCCATAGATACAATCTGAATCAATAGTTACAAAATTTATTAGTTTACAAAAAAGGCTTTTTTTAAAACTGATTAGGGTGTAATTAAACAGTAAATTGATGTAATTTTAAAGAGTAGTTTAATGAAGTAATTGATGTAATTTTATTGCAGAATTATTATCCTTTTTAACAGAAATATTTTTGCAATGTGCTTACTTTGTCAAAATCAGGCACATAATGTATAAGAATTTCTTTCAAAAAGGAATTATAGAAATTTTAAACCAAACATAGTCAAAATGAGGATCGAGATTGGGAGCATAAAATCAAATTTTTCAAGGGGATAGAGTTGAAAAAAAATAAAAATAAAAATTAGGACAACGGTTTAAAAGCTGCGATACGATAAAAGCGAAGATACGATATTGAGATCACTATTTGAAACACTTTCAAGACAAGAAATGAGTGGTTCGAAAAAAGAGTAAATAGATCACTGAAAACAAAGAAAGGCATACCGGAGAATGATACAGACGCACCGCGCTAGAAAATAGAAAAAACTGTTAAAAGATATGAGGAAAATACGGAGAAATAAATGGAAAATGGAAAATGCTGTAAATTTTGCAAAAGCTGAATAACCAAAATGGATGTTGTAGGTTCTATAAACTAGTCAACGTCAAAATATATAATAATTTAAATCAAGGTAATCACCTTGCAAAAGTAAAAATTAGAGAGCTCGAGAGGAAATTCCATCAGACATTGAATGCTTGGAAAAATATTTCAAAAATTTGTTTGAAAGTAGAAATCAAATTGGTTTCCGCCTGAAAATCGTTGAATAACAAATTCTGCTTTGTATACAGAAAATGAACCTTCATTATCATTATTAGAAACTATTCTGGCAATTAAAAAACTTGAATATAACTGATCGGGTAATTCCGACTGTATACCATAGAAACTGATGAAGATAGACGAAACTGAATAAATATCATTTATGAAGTTATGATAAGAGTTTGGACTATGTTGACATTGAATAGGAAGCAGGCTTTCTCTGCCCTTTTATTTTTAACAAGAGCATAACTTGAATCCTATAACTTCAAGGGCATTACACAAGCAGTAAGGTATAGAAAATGTTCTTTTTGCCTTTTGGTGATAAGGTAGCTACTAGCAATACAGTGAATTTAGACGTCAATTATCAATAATAGAAGAAATACATGTCTTTCTTAGCAAATTCACAGGACAATTTCTTAAATACACTAAAGAATACAGCATTAATAATTATATTAATTTATAAGCATCATGTGATAGTATAAAGAAAGAAAAATAATTTGAAGTAATGCAGAGAATCGTTCGAGTTCATTAATTTAATTGAGGCTATGCGTGGTGAGATGTCGGATTAAAAGTCTAAATAATCTATCTTGAACTTTTAAAACGGAACGAAGCCCACTTCAAGAAGATTCCTTTGCTTGTCTTAAATTTCGTTTAACTTCAGAAAATAGCATTAGAAACAGTGAACTAGATCAAAGAGACAATTAATGAATCAGATCTTGACGAAGATCTGTTTTACATAGATTATATATTATATTGCAGATCTGAATTATATTGTTAATCTGAATAGATATTGCTGGTTGATTAGAAGAGGTAGTAAATAACAAAGACTTTTTCGACTTTAAATCTTCTGCCACAACTTCATTATAAGAAATTTCAGATCAAATCACAGCAAAAAGTACCGGTACTCAGTGTGCCGGTACATTTTAGTGGCATTCTGATCCGGCACATGTACCGAAAAATTCATCTTTACTGGAGCATGTTACGGAACAAAAAAATNGTGTCTACCTCCATCCGAGAGCCATCAGTATAGATCCCCTGGTTACTAGGGGCACAATATCCCCAGGGCAAGGAGCGATAAAGAGATGGGTGCTCCCGGGGCGGCGTATCAAAATTCAAGGTGTTGTCGAAATCGGGAGGTAGTACATGCATTAGATCTTGTAATCGCCATCCCCATCTCACCCTCTTGGTATAAACATCCTCTATAACTTTAAGTGTTATTGGAACCACCCCCGCCAGTATCTGGATAGCCTCAGTACTGGTAGTAGCGTAGGTTTTAGTCAAGGTTAACAATGGAATCCTCTGAAGGCTATTTAGTTTTTCATTAATTATACTATTGTTTCTGTACCAGACACTGGCGGCATAAAGGATGATTCTCTCGCTTGCCTGGAGATATATTCGTTTCAAGATTTGTGGTCTGAGTCCCCAAGTGACTCTGGCGACTCTTCTGATACCCTGGTTAAAATTTGTGATTCTATCTCTAATATCGTTCTTACGGTTATTTTACGGTAAAAATGGATTTTATGAATGATGCACCCAAAGTTATGGTACTTTAAACCTTATTTTGACCCAGAAATTTTTACAGTGTATGAGCCTCGATATCAATAAGGTTAAAATTGAAGTCATGAAAAATTTACCTTTCATTTCGAATCAATGAGTATTAATGGTTACAATATCAAAAATGTCGATAAGTTTAAATAATTTAGTACAATAGTAACGACAAAACTAAGTTAGTTTCAGAAATTTTATTATAAAATCATTTGACTATCAAATCATTTTTGATGAAGTACCTTTTTGGGACGAGAGGACAATTAATCTCTTAAGTTGCGCAAAAAAAGGATTAAAATACATAAGATACTGATACAATCTGTTTTTCTTTATAACAAGTGATACATAGTTTTTAAGCAAACATGATGGTAATGAAACAACTCGTAAATAAACAAACGCTCTATGGGTTTGTTTGAGAGAAAAAAAATCTGAGCAATCTTCGGTCTGTCCAGTACATGAGAAAGGACGTTGAGGAACAAGATACAAGCTTTTTGGGCAATATACGTAGTAAATAATTAATGTGACTGGGCCATGTTTGGAGAAAATCATCCTACTATAATCTTACAGATAAATTAAAACATGTGAGATCCAGAGCTAGATCAACAGTTAGTTGGGAGGATGACATTTCTCAACTAACTGTTAGTTTACGACTATCAATGTTTAATTCCTTATTCTTGTAATTTTGAACTTATCCCAGGAAATCCTGTATACAGACAAACTAGGAGACAATGGGACAAACTAGCCTTCGTGTATCATTTTTTGATGGAATTAACTCGCATTTGCTTTAGATGGAGAGGAAAACCATGAAAACCTCAAACCGGCCTGATGCCAAGGGGATTCTAATGCATGATCCATCTACCACTGTAGATATTTTACGTCAATACTGTGATTGGTATGATTTTTGAGCAAAACTCATATCAGCCAACCAGCACTGGTATTCGAACCTGGGCTCACCTCATTGGAATGCTAAAGCTCTATCTACTGACCCACCTGTCCTCTGTGCGTTGAAAAAGGCTTAAAAAGTTGAAAATTAAGAATTGGAGAGGTTTCGTTACAGATAGTACCTAGAATGGGAGCGTAGATAGGTAGCGAAGGCTTACAAGAGGTGCTGTGATGGCAAAGAAGAACCATATTTAGTCCATTTTTAAGTTATTAACTTTTATGCCATTGCTATGAGAAACTATTGATTTGATTTTAAAAACCTGTTTTAACTATTTACTCCTCAAAAATATTGTTAAATCGTTCTTTCTTGGATTCTATAAAACCTACTTATTGAAATTTGATTTGAAATTTATTGAAAAACAGTTAGAAAAAAATTAGGAAATCACTGGACAATGATCTACTGAACATAAATTAGCCAAAAGCGTTAGTTTTTCAGCACTATATACTTTCTAAGTGAGCGAATCCCATCCACAAAAATTCTTATTTCTCAATTAGATCAAAAGGAACTCTTAAAATCAATTCTATATATTTTAAGTAACGATATTTTATTATTACTGCGTATCCTGAAAGTTTCGTTTTATTAACTTACGAATTTTGCATTTAATATGCTTTAATCATACTTTGGTGCAACAGACACGCTTATTATCTCTTATAAAAAAACAAATCATTGTGCATACATTTTATATAATTTAGAGTATATGCTGATAACCAATAAAAAATCTTCCGATAACCGATATAAGCCGATAAATTATGCCGATAACCAGTGCCGATAAAAAGTAGCAAATACTTAGCAAAAAACTTTTTCTCCATTTTGAAAGATATTTAGGTTTAACAGAAAGGAGCAAAATATTAAATTTTTTTATATCAAAAACGTGCGTTTTAAAATTTTTAAAACCGTTTTTAATTTTCAGTTTCAATAATGAAAAAGTGAAAAAATATTTATGAAATAGTAAGTGTGTCTCTCGAAGTCTACATAAAAACTTAACCAGATGATTGAGTTAAAAATTGATATCCTCTACATCTGTCAATGAAAACTATGCTTTTTCAAGTATAACTTGAAAACCATAGTTTTTATTATATTTATCTTTTTAAAAAACTTGTAAGTTTTTGACCAAAGCAAAAAATGACACTAAAGTCTCATTGGGATATCTAAATAGTTTTCAATTTGACCAAAAGTCAAAAATATTTTTGGTAAATATTTGCCTAGAAAAACGACATTTTTACCAACTTGGGATTTTTATTTGCCGAAAAAAGCTTTTTCAGGACGCATCCAGTTACGTAGTACTCTCTAAACTTAAAGTGTAGACTAAATTTAGAAAATATTTTTTTTGTTTCCTGTGGACAAGAATGTAACTCAATGGAAAAATGATTCTTTAAGTAAACATTGTGACCAGAGATAGAAAAGAAGAGATCTCTTATGTAAGTAAATACATAAAATTTCTGTTGCATAAAAACATGTCCTCCAGCACACAAACAAACGAAGACAAACATATTGATTTTAATTTTTTTTGCTGTTATATTTCAAAATTAAATAGAAATAGTGTGTTTCGCACCATAAAAGTTTGTTGGGATCGAAAAGGGAGAAAAATGAGTTGTTGATTTTTATTTTTCTGTAAAAGCAAGCAGGCATTTTCTCTAATTAATAACAACCCAGTGAAAAGTTAAAGTGTTTAAAAATAAAGTTGCATACAAAGTTTTCGTTGAAGAAAATGTAATAAGCAAAGAAATTAGTCATCTAAACTAACTGAAATAAAATACCACAAGAACAATACAGAAATTTATTTTCTGCAAAAGCAGACAGGCATATTCTCTAATTAATAACATTCTAGTAAAAAGTTAAAGGTGTTTAAAAATAATGATATCGACTAAGTTTTTGATGTAGAAAAAGTTATAAGCAAAGAAAGCCACCCACCTAAACTAACTTAAATATGTTACCACTACCACAAAAACACCAATAATAAATTAAAATAATAATTAAAAACAAAATGATAATGATAATATTAATACAGTTAAATAATAATAATAATATTTATAGGTAAAGAACATCTAGAGAACGGAAAAACTATTCCTAAAGTAATGACAATACACGACTAGACAGACTGCTTTTTTTTATACAAAATACCTGGTGAACAAAAAAAAAATTTTCGTAACTTAATGAGAACTCAAAATAAAAAGTAAAATTATATGTCCATTTATATAAATGTAGATTATTCAATTTACAAAAAAATTAGTTACTTAACTTAATGAGAAGGAATGAACGCAATAAAAACTGTAATAATACTAATACTAATCTATCTAAAATAATCCCGTTGTAGAGTGCATAATGAACAAAAATTAATATTATTATTTAATTAAAATGCAATGCCAGAGTAAATTTTGTAGTCTTTTTGCAATTAGAAATATAAAAAAGTAGCCTACTGTTTTTTCTATTTAACTTTGAGGAAAGACCATTTATTTCTTTACTTTATTAAGTAATGCAAGACATTAAGTGTTTAATAGAAACTGAATTTTACAATATATGCACGATAACTAACAAAGAAAGTATGCTAGCAAAAAAAAATCATGAAATTTGAATGATTTTCTGCAGTTGAAATGCATGATTAGTTTTTGTTTTATAGCGGATTGGATAAATTTAATTTGAGATTAATTTTTTTTTACATAATAAACGATTTTAAGAAGAAAAAAAATATTCAAAAAAATTAAATGTTACAGGTAAATATTTCTTTTTCATTGCTTTTTTTAATCTTTTGCTTTTCTTTTTCATAAAATATCTGAACAAGTGATTTTATTATATCACGCTTGCAGCTGCCATCTAGTGGTTACTATAAAAAAGTGGATTTTTCTTACACAGTTTTAAATTTTAAAAGTTTCTATTTCTTTGCACTCTAATTGTCAAGGAAAAGTTGTTATCTTGTTTTATTTTTTCAAATATGCTCTGAAATAACAAAATATTAGTGGAATAGTTTTAAATGCTATAATATGGGGGTTAAAATGCGTTTGACTCAATGATGCTTTTTCTTATAATGTTCAGGAAATATGTAGTCTATAGAGTTTGATTTTGAGTAGTTTGAAAAAAAAACTGTACCTAATGCAATATTTAGCTGTATACAAGCAATATAAATACAATACAATACAATACATTACAATACAATACAATACAATACAATACAATACAATACAATACAATACAATACAATACAATGCAATACAATGCAATGCAATGCAATGCAATGCAATGCAATACAATACAAGTGTTTAAATCCCAGTTATAAACTTTATTTAGTGAAACACCTACAAACTTTAGATATATGATAGCTTCTAAAATTTTCGTTAAATATGCTTAAAATGTAATAGTATTTATCTAAATTTTAGTTGACGTTGCAGATAAAATAGTAATATTATTTTTTTGCAAAAACTAAGCATATTAGACAAAAAATATAACATAATTCAGGGTTACCTAATGGGTTACTCGGAATCTCATATTCAAAATCAAATAGTAAAGTTTAACCAGAACTACATTAGAAAAATTTCCACATTTTTAAATGAATGAAATACACTGAATCATGACAAAAAATAAATAAATCGAAATTCAAAATTGCAAGTCAATAGCCAAATACCGCACTTATTTAAAAAAAAATCATAACAAAAAGAAAGAGAAAAAGTTTTCTCTGAATAAGACTGATGTTTCATTTGCGCTTGGGTCAAAAATGTAAATCTCAATTTTATATTCAGCATGTATACAAAATAGATTTTATTGTCTATATTTGAAAATATAAAATTTAGAATGTGAAAAAAACAGCATAAAACTATTTATAAGATGTATGATTACATTACTCACCCTGAAACTGCCTAAAATCTTAACTTTAATTATTTTAATTACTGCCTGAAAATCTAAACTTGAATACGGATGTTTTCAAATAGATGTATAAAATTCAAATATGCCTTAGACCAGGGATGGGGAAACTACGGCCCGCGGGCCAACTGTGGCCCGCCGGAAGATTTTATGCGGCCCGCGGACAGAATTTTAACTAGCCGATCAGTGGCGAATATATCTACTTTGTTAAAAACTATTTTTGTTGATTTCTTTTTTAACAAAGTACTGATGACCTTTTCACTTTCTCTATTTTTGTTCTACAAAACATAGTATTTGACATNTGTAAATAATGGTGAAATTATTAAATGTATAAAATGGCTACTGCCTTTTTGAGTTATTTGTAAACATTTTTTTATCCCAAAATGGCAATTAAAAAACGCAAAGTTGATGTAGAGTGACGTGCACTCAATGATGAATTGACTTTATTTTATTTCAGAAGTTTTTACTCGGCCCACCAAACTTTTTTTCTAGATTTTTGGCCCACGACCCAAAAAGTTTGTCCATCCCTGCCTTAGACTCTGAGACAAATTAATTTCTTTTTCGCTCCAGTTTTTCGATAGTTGGCTTATCAAATCGTTGGTTGATTTTCAGGCACCTGGCATGAATAAGTATTATGCAAACATTAATTTTGTTAAAAACTTTGTTTATTTACAAACTAAACTTTTATTATTACGAGTAAATTATCTTAAATTAAGTCTAAAACAAGGACAGAATGAAACTAATTAAGTCTGAAATAAGGAAGTTTGATTGACACTTGGTTTAAATTGTTGTTTCATAATTTCTCTACTTTCATTAATAAGGTTTTTATTAATTATATTTTCCCTAATGTTAATATTTTATTTATAAAATTTATTAAGTAAATTTTTATATTTAATGTACGTAATTTTATGTGTGTATTATATTTTATACAATGTATTATATTTTTATATATAATTTTTATATTCTTACTGAATGTTTTCTGAACATTATCTATATAATTTTCAAATGCAATGCTTATAAAAATTTACAATCTTGACAGTACTAAAGAATAATAAATCTCTATAAAATAAATTATAGTATTAATTTAGAAAACTACTAAACTGCTAAAACTACTTTTTAAACTACTAAAGTGTAGAAACAGAGAAATCTGCCAACCTACACGATAAAAACAAACAAACACGAATTAAATTTTCAATTTAAGTGCATGCATTAAGCACTTTTTATAAATTTTGGTTTTGATGTGTATGTATTATGTTCTCCCAAAGTCATCAAACTTCATTCTTTTGCTCTTTTATTAAAGAACAGGGCAAATGCTTAAACCTAAATGGAATTTTCTTAATGAAGGATGGAATGTAATAACGCTCGATTACTACGTATGCTTGAGATGCGAAATTACTACCTTACCCCATCAAGCTACTCAACAACAAACTATTCAAATTACTTTACACTCAATCGGCTTATAGGGGCTAATAAGCACTTATAATAAAGTTTGACAAATTCCAAAATTCACATGTTTCATTAATAAATGAATATATATATATATATCGATTACTTGTAATCTTGATCACATGTAATTATGATTACAATTAATCTAAATTTACGATTACAAGACTATTGTATACCAATATATAGTTATATTTTACAGTAGATAGTATAATGTATCGCATAATGTATCGCATAATGATACATTTTGTACGTATTTGCATACAGCTTACGTACGAATGAATATTACAAAAATGTTTGTACATCTGCATTTATCTAATGCATATGTACAGACATTTTAGCTACACACACATATTCANACACACACACACACACACACACAGCCGCTTTTATTATTATGTATAGATAACTTGTGAATTCGAAAGACCTGTGCTCCGTCGTTTAGCAGTATTATGGGTTCAGGCATCTAGAGAAAATTTCCCTCCCCTTCAAATCAATGTCTAAATTGAGGAAGGAGTCTCACATATGACTGGTGCTGCCGTCCAGCCGTGAGGTTCTGAGCTAAGATGTAATTACACTGAGTAAGCTCAAAATTGGGTCAGCTGTTCAATGATGCTTATTAAAAGCTCAATGATCAACATACAGAGCTTAGCTACGTCCCTGAATTAGTGTTTCTCAAGTTATCTGAAGTTTGGTGCTTTTTTGTTGCTTATATTGTGGTTTTCAAATCCGAGCATGTTGATCAGAGTTTTAAAGTCGATATCTGAAATGTTCGAATCTAACTCTGACTCTGAACTTTCTTGAGAACTGGATTACGACATGTACTTTATAAAAATTTCAACTCTATCCCATGAAAGTATAACTGTTTTTGGGCAGAAACACAAAATTTAACCTTAATAACAAACAGCGGAGGTGACAATGTATTTTAGAAATTTTTAATCTTGAGATCTTTACTGATTTATCAATTTGTTTTCAAGGCTGCAAAAAATTTTATTCAATCCACTGTAAATTTTTTTTTGAAAAAAAAACTTGCATCAATATTAATTTCAATTACTCTTTTTTTACAGTATTTGTCCTATCGATTTATGCAAGCAGACCTCTTGACTTCATATTCAAAGGTGAACTTATTTAAAAAAGTTATTCTTGACATTTAATTTTATCTAGTGCTATAAAAGAATACCTTTTACAGTTATATTTTTTTTATACTTTTGCACAATG
This sequence comes from Parasteatoda tepidariorum, assembly GCF_043381705.1. Lineage (NCBI taxonomy): Eukaryota > Metazoa > Arthropoda > Arachnida > Araneae > Theridiidae > Parasteatoda > Parasteatoda tepidariorum. The sequence continues at coordinate 77,130,950 of NC_092206.1, read as the reverse complement.
TTTGAGAATATAAAGAAAAAATTAAAGATTAAACTTATCAGTTTTCAACGTAGTTTGAAAGTTTAAAAATCTGATATTTACGAATATCGCAATTCTTTTGAAACAGCTCACGTTACTTATTTAAAAAGAATAATTCTACTAAACTCATTAAGTTTGAATTTTAATTTTTATGCAGCGTGTTACTTGAAAGAGTTTAAAAAAGTAAAATTTAATAAGATCACTAGTTTTCGTTTTTTTAATATGCGAATTTGCATTATGATTAATTATCATTAACTTCTCTAGTTCGATTTTTTTGTCATATGAAAATGATAAAATAAATAAATAAATAAAAATAATCATAATTAACTGAAATCTGATTTTTTAAAAAATTCTCTCGGAAAGGAAATAATTCGTTTAGAAACTGCTGGCGTTTTTTAATGAGTTTCTTTTTGTATTTCATTTTTATTTTTACAGCGTATTTCTAAGAAACATTTTGATTTTTACAATTTCTCATATCCACATTTTCATCATAAATCAAAATGATTTTTATTAATATAATTATTAGTATTCTTTGAATGATTTTTGAAAGTTACGGTAGTTATTAAAACAAAATATAATTTTAGTCAGTATATTTGTAAAAAAAAATAACAGTGAAAAAGAAAAGTGTATTTTATTTGAAAGCTAATTAAATTTCTTAAAGTGAGACATATATTTAACTTTCCTGCAATTACTTTTTTGTTTACAAAGGAACGAAATTACTATTAAATGTGAGTGTAGGCAATTAGGTGATCATAAGAAACTTTAAAAGTAGAAAAATTCAAAAATATTTCTAGGTATTTAGAAAGAAAAACCATTTTTTTCTGAAAATAAAATTTATGTGATAATTTCATTTTTAGCTATTCTGGAAACAATTTATAAAAAAGCATAAGCATTAATTTGATTAAAAGTATAAATTTCAATTAACTAATTTCTGGCTTCACGTAAATCTTATACAAATAATTTATTTCTCGAAAGCTGAATTGATTTTCCCTTTACTTTCTCAATTAAAACATAATTTTCAACCGCCAAATATTAGACATGATAATACAATTTTTGTAACAATATCGGCCTTTTAAATATGCATTGATGAGTTTACATTATCAAATCATCCTACACAGTAAAAAAATTCTGATCAAATTACGGTATAAAGCACTGGCACTACTGTGCATCTCCCGTAAAATTGATCTTACCGTAAAATTCCTTTTTTATTGTAAGAAAAAAGAAACCGTAATTTTTACAGTAATATTTTATATTGGTTTTTTTCCGTAACATGTTCTGGTAAAATTGGATTTTATGGTAAAAAATACTCGCACCCGGAATGACAGTAAGAATACGCAAAGAACCGTTAACTCAGGGTGCGTTAAGACGTACCGGCACCCTGTGTACCCTATCGATCATGTATTCATTATTGAGCATTTGAACATATCACTACACTCAATTATGAATACACGGGGTTTTTAAATTCGACTATATTTGTTTCGGGATATATTTGATACATATTTGCTCAATTTTGAGAAACCCTTTTTAAAGTGAAATATGCAGCCCAGTCTTTCTTAATTATCAAGTACATGTTTGAATATTTTATGAACATAAACATGAATTTCATAATTTATTTAACCATCGTTCTTCTTTCAAAATGTATTCTGTACGGGCTTAGGAGTGTAATTATTTTTTTAAAATTAAAATTAAAAATATGAATTCGAGATGAAGGGAATTCAAAATAGAAGTAAGAGTAATATTATCAGCAAACAAAAATAAATGTTGCTGTTGCTGTCGTCGTTGTCGGCCATTAAGGCAATGGGGGGGGGGTGCGACTTTTCTTGTTTTCCCGTGGTGCCATCTATGGCCAAGAATTCAACTTCTGCCACACTCATACGTCACACCCATTTATAGGGCAAACCCCTTTAGAGAACCATTCATTCATCCACAGATCGCAATTTTGACCTGAACCAGAAAACAATCAATCTCCAGTCCAGTATCCCCAGAATTTCGATTTGTTATGGGAGCATGGAAGACTTTGTGATCCGATAGATTTAACGCGCACCATTCACCATTTACTACACGGGGAGTCTTTGACCGGCTGGATTTGAACAGCGCCCTACAAACCAGGTTATCCCGGCCAGCAAAATTAATGAAATAAAAGAAAATTAGCTAAAATTAAATAGCATTAAATAAAATAAATTTATTTTTACCGTAAGTAAGTAGTAGTTTGTTATTTTTCATGAAAGTCTAGAGTGAATAGTTTACTTTTTAAATTAGAATTAAATTGTTTTAGTTTGCTACAAAATGTATTAGATCAAATGTTAAAATGTAAAACAAAATAATTAAAAAATAATTAAGTAAGAATTACATAAAATATATAATTCAATTAAAAGATCTTTTACAAGCAATGTAAGAATATCTGGGAATTGAATGAATTGAAATCTACTGAAAATTAATAATTCTAATAAATAATTCTAAATAAAATTTAAAGCAAGAACTTCCATTTCACTCATAGCTCAAAATAATTTATCCTTTAAATCCAGATTTTGATGTTGTATTTACAGATGGATCGATAATCGTAAAATGAGAATGGAATATAAATTATTGTCCCATAATATCCCGCCAAAGTTTCCTTTACCTTCTTCTTCATTTATTAATTTAAATTCTATTGATGTGTTGCTAAATATAAACTATGGTTATTTTGTAATAGTTTTATTGAGAATGAAAAATGTTTATTGAGTATTCAAATTTATGAAAACAGGCAAAATGAAAAAAAATTATTTACATTCCTTGTTTTCTTTTTTTAAACATGATTCTTAAAAATATTTGGACTGAAAAATATTTAGTAAATGTTCAAATTTTACAATAAAAATAGGAAAAATGAGCGACTATTTTTAATTTTTTTTATTTAAACACAATTCTTAAAAATATTTTAACAAATAATATTTATTAAGTATTCCAATTTCATAATAAAAATAGGCAAAATTAGAAAAAATTGTGTCTTTTTCCGTCTGTTTTCAGTTTATATGTCCAGATATGGGAGCTTTGGCCGGAAATGTAGTCGAATTCTCTTTATTATTTACTTTCCCTTTTAAGCTTCTCTACACTGAGTGATATGGATTACTCAAATACTTTTATATGTTCGATACTTTTGGATTGCAAAGACAGTGGTATTCTTGCACATGTTGTGTAAATGTTTTCTTAGATTCCTAGCCATTGACAATTTTTCTTTGTTTATAAGATATGACTTGTAATAGAATTTGGCGGGAAATATAGTCTAATTCTCTTATTACTTACTTTCCCCTTCAACTTCCTGACATTGATTACGATTGCAATTGATTACTCAAATACTTTTATATGTTCGATACTTCTGGACTGCAAAGAGAGTGGGATTCTTGCACATGTTGTGTGCATGTTTTAATAGATTCCTTGCCATTGACAATTTTTCTCTGTTTATAAGATATGACCTGTAATAGAATTTGGCCATTAATAGAATTTGGCGAGAAATATAGTCGAAGTCTCTTATTACTTACTTTCCCCTTCAACTTCTTGACATTGATTACGATTGCTATGGATTACTCAAATACTTTTATATGTTCTATACTTCTGGAATGCAAAGAGAGTGGTATTCTTGCACATGTTGTGTGCATGTTTTCTTAGATTCCTAGCTATTGACATTTTTTCTTTGTTTATAAGATATGACTTGTAATGGAATTTGACGGGAAATATAGTCGAATTCTTTTATTGCTTACTTTCCCTTTCAACTTCTTGACAATGAGTGCGATTAAAAAGGATTACTTAGATACTTTTATATGCTTGATAGTTTTGGAATGCAAAAAGGGTGGTCACCCTGCACATGTTGTTGACATGTTTTCTTTAACATTTTCTTCGATTGACAATTGTTTTCTTTATAAACTATGACCTGAAATGGAATTTGGCCGGAAATATAGTCGAATTCTCTCATTACTTATTTTTCCATTCAACTTCTTGACATTGAATGCGATTGCAGTAGATTACTCATACAATTTTTCATCTTTGATAGTTCTAGAGGGCAAAAAGGACGGTCTCCGTGCACAGGTTGCGTTCATGTGTTCTCAGAATCTTAGCTATTGACAGTTTTTCTTTGTCTTTAAAATATGATCTGCAATGGAATATAATGATTCCAAACCAAATGATGCTGTAAGATTCGATGGAATGAAACGTTTTGTCGAAAGTGGATATAACAATCAAGATACATGTGTTGTAAAAAATATACTAGGTTAATTTCACTCTTTATGCAAAGTTTTATTCTTCCAATGCTCACCTGGAGAATGACTAACGTCATACAGGCATCTAAAGGGCATATTTGTTGGCCTCTCTTTCAGGGGCACCATATTAGGTGGGCCAACGTTACTCTCACAGTTAGGACAGATAGTACAGAGAAGAAAAGAACATCCATGCCTTGCCCGGGATTCGAACCCAGAACCCTTCTGGTGCAAGGGCAGTTCCCCAACCCCTACACAGACCGGTTGGCTCTTTGTGCAAAGTTAATTTACATAAAGAGTGCTCAGATTTGTACCATACGAAATATTGGATTTGGGAAAAAGATAAACAAATTCACAGTGAACAAAATAGTAAGATTTTATATTTGTTAGTTTTTGTTTTAATTTGTTAATTTTATATTTTATTTATAAAGAGAAAAGGCTCTAATTATCTAAAACTGTTCAGGTTTCTTCAAACCGCAGTAGAGGAATCAAAGAATTTAAGAGAAAAATTTGACTATATGTTTACTTAACTTTCGGCGACAAGGCACCCGTTTCGTGAACAAGCTATGAGAATAAAACCAATTGATTTTTAGTTCAAAATCTTTTATTCTGAATGACATAATCATTTTTGAATGCAGTAATTCTAAGAAATAAAAATTCATATTGTCCTAAAAATGTAGATTCCTGAAAAACACATCCCAGATTAAAAATATAAAAATAGACCTGATTGAAATTCTGAAAAAAAAGCATAAATGACACCAACATTAATCCTCATTCCACAACGTTGACATTGGAGCAGACGTTTAGAAGATTTAATAACATTTGGATAACGATATATACCACAAGTATCTTATCTCTACAGATAATAAAATGTATATTAACAAAATATACATTTTATATACAAATTTACGACAATTCTTTTAAAGAAGTATTGGCGATCGAAATGGGCTGCAGGTGGCGTAGAGCAGAACTCTTTTCCTATGGCAATACTTCACATGCTTTCCCCATTAGCGTGTGGAAAGTCATAGAGGAATGAAGCACGATAGTTTCTCTCTTGATTTTCATATATATTAAAATCTTTTAACTTGAAAAACTATATGGAACTGAAAACTACATTAAACGTAGTTCTAAAGAAAAGTATCGTGGAAATTTTAAAAAATATTTTTATTAAATAAAAAGGAAAAATATTAAGAAAAGGGAAAATATCGTAGTACATTCCTATACAACTGAAAAGAGGAGGAAAGGGAAGGGAGAAGGGCTAAAGGCATGAAACCGGTCTCTCCCCAGATGGCGTATTCGAGTGCTGCGATCGCGAATAAAACCACAATACCTCTGCCCATCATAAAATATGAAAGCCTTTATTTAGAACCATCAAAATTATTATAACGGCTTTACTTCATTCGCATCGGGCCTACATCAGAGAGTTATAACATCTCAAGTTAACGCGCCTATGAAACTTAGTTCCATAAAAGCAATAATCGATAATCCCGTGGTGCAGAAATGTCTATATTCGACGAGGAAAATGGACAGATTTGGTATCATTAAGACTTTATTTAGTAGTTGCCTTTAACGACATTGAGTGTCAGATATCAGAGGCAAACGATATTGATTGCTAAGATGACATAAAGCTACAATGACTTACGATATCTTGTTACAAATAATATGTGGAACATATTTTTTATAATGAGATATGTTTTTACGATTCTGCTCAAATCTGCTCAAATCACTAACAAATATAATATTTTTTATAACTGAATAAAAGAGCTGTGGAGCTATTGATTTAATCTTTAAAAATGTGTGAAGGGAAATTTATTTCTATATAGTTATACGCGTTATTTTTGAAAACTCCGAAATTCTAAAATTTAATTTTTTTTTATATAGATAAAAGATTTAAAAAATAAATTATTTGATTGCATACAATGTTTCAAGAAGATAAATTTGCGTGTAACATATACTTATTAGGAATTTGTTCTTAGTGTTAAAATTCTTTTGCTTTAATAGAGAGCCCAAGAGTTAGTAGCATAATGACACAATTCAAGTCATTTTGAGAGGAATTAACCTTTAAAATCTTAAAAATTAATTTTCCAATTTTAATTCTTTAATGCGTTTATGGATGTTAAAAATGCTATCAGTTCAAAATATTAAAAATTTTGAAAATAAATTTCGTGAGACACTACCTATTAATTTTTCTAATAACACAATTTTAAAGGTTTATTCTTTAAATTGCAATTTTCTTCTTTAAATTACAAATAAGCAGTCGCAATTCTGAAAAGTTTTATTCATAATTAAATTCTAGAAGTGCAAGGAGAAAAACAAATCTGGTAAAGATACCATACTGTATGGTAATAACATTTCGGTCAAAAAAGAAAAACAACGCTATCCTGCTTAATAAAACCAAAGTGTACAGTATTTGAACCATTTATTAGATAAATTTTCCTTTCATATGGTAACGGTTTACCAAAAGTTCTGTTTTTATTTTATTTTATTTTTTTGTTTTTGTTTTTTTCAAAATTGTATTTCTTATTACTACACATTGAGTAAAAATTACAAGCCTGAGAAGTAAGTTTAGCCAAATAAATGGTTTATTACCATGCTCCAAGGCATTATGATAAAAATGACAAATTCCATATTTACTGCCGGGATAGCCTGGTTTGTAGGACACTGGGCCCATGTCCGAGAGCTCGTGGGTTCGAACCCCGCCGGCTGAAGACTCCCCGTGTAGTAAAGTGACTGATGCACGTTAAATATGTCGAATCGCAAAAGTCCTCCATGTTCCCATAACAAATCAATACCTCTGGGAGTACTGGATTGGAGATCGATTGTTCTCTGATTCAGGTCGAAATTACGATCGGTGGATGAATGATTGGATATACGAATGGGTCCGCCCTATAAACGTCTGTGACGTTTGGTGTGGTAGAAGTCGAATTCTTGGCCATAGATGGCGCCACTGGAAAACAAGAACAATCGCACCCCTTCTGCCTAAACAGGCATACGTCAACAACAACCACATTTAACAAATTTTATCACTTATTATAAAACCATATTTAATTGTCAATTTTTCCAAAATCATTACCAAAGCCGTTTGGTTAAAATTAACGAAAGTTTTAGTATTCCCATGCATAGCAAATTATTCACATTCCGATAGTTTTGACCAGATTTTTTTTTTCCAATGCCCTCCTGGGTAGACACTTTGTCAATACAGGCGTATTAGGGCAGATTTGTTGACCACTCCTTCAGGGGCACCATGTTAGGTGGGCCAGCTTTGTCCCCACAGTAAGGACAGATAGTACAGAGAATGAATGAATATCCATGCCTTGTCCGGAATTCGAACCCGAACATTCCGATGGAAGGTCAGTTCCTTGACCCTACCCAGTCCAATCGGCATATTATAAATTATTTAACTTAATTTGTCAATGTAATATTACATAAAAAAATTTTAAATTGTAATTTTGGAAGAAATTTATAGTTAAATAAAAGCATTCTGTGCCCTATTTTAGAGAAAATGAATTTGAATTTATGAAATGTGAATTACTTTTCTATTTTATCCTTCCGAAGCATTTCAAGTAGGGTGACAAGAAGTAATTCCTTATCAAAAAAAAAGTAAATTATTTTTTTGTGAACAGAGTTTTAATTCTCTGTAAAAGTTTGATAATTACCCTTAAAACGAAAATTTTCTTAATCACTTCTGAAGCAATTGCTCATCTTCCAGGTTTTTTCTCTCCTCTTTTCTAATTAAAGAGGCATTAATTTAGTGGAAAAGTGGAAAACACTTCAGTTAGAACAAAATAATTTCAGTTATTATAAAAAGAAAAAAAGAAAAAAAAAACATGATCCCGCTAAGCAGCGGATTATCTAAGGCAAAAATTTTTTTTTAAATATCTTTGGAGTCAAACAAAATATCAAATTTTGATTCTGCGTGTTCTATTACAATTTTAAAATTTCTGAATATAAGTTCATGTTTTGTTCTACCGGCTCACATGTTTAAATTTCTCTTTTCAGTTAATTTCCGTTAATTTTCCTATTATTAACCATTCCTACATGTGCCAAAAAGTTTTTTTCAGTTTGTACAATTAAATATATATTTTTAATATTATAAATTTGATTTTTCAATGTTTAATTTCGATTTGATGCATTTAGTATATTTAGTGTACATTGCCAATGGATAAAAAAACTACTACTAAATAAACATATACATAAATATCACTATAAAAATGTAAATAAAAAGATAAATATTTACTTACTCTATTATATAATTCAATGATCGTCTCCTTAACGTCCATTGCCTCTTAACAAATTTAATTTGTGTGGCTGATAAAATTTTGTACTAAAAATATACATTTTACCAACAAATGTCGAAAATATAATTTAAACAAAATTATTAAAACATCGTGCAAATGTTATGAATGAATTTTGCGCAAATTTCATAAATTTACTTTAAGACAGGACAAAGTTTCTTCTTCTTCGTTTCCTATTATTGATCCTCTTTGATCTCAGTGTTACAATGTTATTACAATGCAATATACAGCTGTGTCATTATTATTTTTTTTTGTTGAAAAAATAGTATTCAATTGAAAATTTAATCATTTTAATTAAGTGGGACAGATCTTAATTATTATACTAAAAAAATTTCTGGCAATGAGCATTGAATGTTTGAAAAAGAATTATTTTTCACTTACATTCAATTTAAAGTTCGCCTTTCAATCTTTTATACAAAAGCATGACCTTTGAAAATTGATTTGGAAAGAAATCATCTTATTTTCTGCAAAATATAGTTGATGAAATGGACTTGCTTTTACAAAAAAATTCATTTTAATTTAGAAAAAAGCAATTTTTTATGCTACTCCCAAAAATATCATATGCGTTTCTTTTCCTATTTGGTTTATTATTAAAGTAATTTCATTTTAAAAGGAAGCTTTGTGATTTGAGGAAAGTCCTTTATTTGCTTCTTGTTTGAAAATAATAGCTCTTCAATTAAATAAACTTTTTAAAAACGTTTTTATGTTATTTTATAAATAATAAAGTAAATAAGTATATAAATAAATGTTTTTAAATTGATAATAGATATCAGTTAATTGTTTTAAATTAAGGAAATTCTAAGGATCTATTTATGACACTGATCTGAAAATTATATCGATGTTTCTTAGTTTCATTAGACATGGCTCAGTAATTTCAGGATCTATATTTTTTCTAGTTTTATTCAATTTACTTCAACAGACATAAGGTTGTACAGGGTGCCTAAAAAATGGACAACCTAGAATAACTTTTGATTTAGTGATTGGATTTTCCCGTTATAGGACTCAATCTTAATGGCTCGAGGAGATAACTTCTAACATGTAAATTAATAAGTGCAGATGATATTTTAAGTTAAGAAATCAAACACAAAAACGTACTTTCTCTGAATAAACATGCAATTTTTTTCGATGAAATGCGATTTCTGATCCCCAAAATATAGGGAGTAGCCGCAATTTGGGAAATATGATCCCAACAGTTTGGTGAGGAGAGCCATCTAAAGTTTGGACACGGCAATGTTAAATTTACTTTTTGTGTATTTTGCTATAGCCCGAGAACTTTTAAACTAATTAAAAAAAATTTATCACGCAATTATAAAATTCGCTTATCCAAGGATGACTTAATCCAAAAAATAACTTGTAGTAAATATTTATTATTTTTTATCATCTCATTTAATAAATGGTCGAAAACTTCTTGAATTGTAGTGTATAAAACTTTACATCAATTGAAAGAATGCAATTTTACATGGCAAAATACAAAGTTTGAGCTTAGTTGGTCGAATAGTTCCTAAGAAATTAAATTTAAAAAAAAGTCAGATACTTAAAATTAGATTTCTCAGGATTTCTCTTCGATTCTTCATTCGACCGATTTTACTCACATTTTGTATTTTGCCATGTAAAGTTCCGTTCTTTAAAGTTATATAAAATTTTTTATGGATTACAATTCAAAAAATTTTCGCCCATTATTGAATAAAAGGATAAAAAATATTAAATATTTGAAAAAAAATTTTTTTTGAATGGAATTATCGTGTGATAAATGCATTTTATATTTGTGTTTGAAAATGGTTCAATTCGCTTAAAAAGTTCTCGAGGTATGGCGAAATACACAAACAGTAAAATTAACACTACGGGGTCCAAACTTCGAATCGCTTTCTTGACCAAACTTGGCGGACTATATTTCCCAAGATATCCCAGATTGTGGCTACATCCTGTATTTTGGGGGTTAGAAATCCGAATCAGTAGATAAAAGGTATGTTTATTCAGTAAAAGTAACTTTTTGTGTCTGATTTCGTAACTTAAAATATTGTCTGTACTAATTAATATGCATATTTGTAGTAGTCCTTTCGAACCATTAAGAATGAGTCCAGGAATGTGAAGATCTCACTATTAGATCAAAAGTTATTCAGAGTGATTCATTTTTTGGCGTGCTGTATATTTAAGAGGATTATAAAAATAACACTGATTAATAGCTCAGTTTTCATAAAATGCCTTAATAACTCGGCTTATATTTTCCATTTAAGTAATGAAAAATAAGTGAAATAATTATGATTATTGTAATAAGTAAGAGTGCTTATCATAATTATCATAACTTTATAACAATATGTAACTAAAAATTTATAAAAAATATGTAGACATTAAAGTCTTATGTAAACCAGATGATTAAATCTGATGATCAAATCGAAGAATTCCTTTAATTCCCAAGTAAATTATTAAGCCATTCTTCATTATCTATGCAATATACAGGGTGAATACTGTAATATACTGTAAATAGAACAGTCAGCAGAAGAAAAAAACGAAAATAAAAATTACCCGGATTAACTTTCGATATGATAAACGGATAAGTACTAAAATGCAACTCTCAATGTAATTATTTTCAAGCATTAAAATCTAATCAAGCATTAAAATCTAATCTGAAATATGCATATTAATTACATTTAACAATTAATTAGGCTATAAAATCAGACACAAAAGCGTACTTTGCCGGAATAAACATACCTTTATACTATCCTTTTGGATTCTTAACTATTTAAATATGTGGTGTAATCGCTATCTAAAATAATTTGTTCCGATAGCTAAGTCAGAATAACAGTCAAAATGCTAATGTTCGCATGTGTTAGATTTACTTTTTTACGTATCTTACTGTATTTTGCAAACTGCTTAAGCAGAGGCGTGGTGGCTCAGGGGATAGAGCATCCAATGAGGAGAACCTGGTTCGAATCCCAGTGATGGCTTGGTCGATACAAACTCTACACCCTGCTCGAGCCAACCACAGTGCTGACGTAAAATATCCTCAGTGGTAGACGAATCTTAGATCCCTTTGTCTTAAGGAGGGTGGCTTGGAAGAAGGTTTTCGTGGTTTTTTCAAATAATTGGGAGGTTATCGAAGGAGGTTTTCGTGGTTTTTTCATGCTTTCAATTAATTATTTTTTTTTTATTTTATAAGTTAGAAATCTCTAAGATAAAGAATACTGTTGTAATTGTTAATCAATGAATTTGTATCTTTATCAGCATACTTTGGATTTCGAGACACATAGCTATACGCTACTGTAATAACCAAACAAATTTCACTTCCTCTGTTCAGAATGCAATGAATGATTTAATTTCGAAAGGAAAGTCGCCTTTATCTTAGTTCCGGTCCTGCTCTTCCGTTTAATGCCCATGAAAAATACAGTCATCAGTCTAGAATGGACATTCTGCAATAATGATACGCCTCTCTATAGTCTTTCTTGTCTTCTTTTGCGGAATAGGTAGGTTCTAAATATTCTAGAAATTTTTATTCTACTATTTAAAACTGAAGCAATTTCATCTCTTTACAAAAGGTGCCGCCGATATTTGATTATTGTGTGTAATACTTAGGAGCTCCGTCTCTTGGTTTTCTGTCCCCACGATTTCTGTCAATTTTTTCTGTTTTTCAAAATATTCTAAAGTTTTTTTTCTTTTCTATTTCCTATTTTTACTGGAACAAAATTTAAAACTAGCGATTTTTCTGGGGCACCTAAGCAAATTTCAACCACAGATATATATTTTTTAATTCTTAATTTTTGTAACTAAAAAAACTTTTGAAATATTCTCTCCCTAAGTGATTATTTTACTGCAGTGCGAGAATATAAAGTTTATAATTAGTTTAGAACTTTAAATAGTTATTTTGTATTCATTATTTAAACTGCATACGTTTATAAACAGTTCTATACTAAACTGCAATGTTTCTTGACAATGGAGAAATATGCTGAGGGAAAACGAAGAAAATAGTTCCTGGCGTGAAGTCTGTATTTCGAGGAAAATTACGCATTTCACAATAGAAATATGATAAGTTATCTTAACCCACACATATATAGCGTTAATTTGCTATAATTTTCTTAAAATTTTATATATTTTCAGATTTACGAGCGGCGCATCGCGGAATGGTATCTTTATTTAGTTATATTTCTTCTATATAACGACTGAACTTATTTCTCCTTCTTCCTCCGCCAGCCGTGACGTCATTGTCAAGAAACTTTGCATTCTAGTATAAATAAAAATCACTATATAACTTCTTAAAAAGTAAATATGACTCGTAAATATAACTCTTAAAAGTAACGGTACTTAAAAATGCTTATTATAAGATGTCGCGAAACAAGATAATATCATACCAATACTGTAAATTACAATATAGGATTTCAATTTTAAGTTTTTAGTTTTGTTTGAATAATGATTAAAATAAAAAAACTTAATTATATTAGAGAATAATATTAAGAAGGGAGAATAAATATGTAATCTTGATTAAGGACGTAAAATAAAGTATAAATAAATTATTGTCAGTTAACTAACGTTATAACTTTCATAATTTCATGCTTATGCCAGATAAAGATTTATGTATTTTCTTTATATACTGAGGATTATATGATTCGATTTTTTTTTGTCCAATCAGATTACAAAATATTAAGAGGGTATTTCGCTTTTATGATGAAAATACTATTTGTTCTAAATCATTAAAAAAAGCTAACGAATAATAAATGTTTTTAATTGCTAATCTCAAATAACAATATCTGGAGAGAAAATTTTTGATATTATATCTCTTTTTATTACTTGTTTTAGGCTTGGTTATTTTTAAAAAAATTATGATTCTTATTTTCATAACAAACTGACGTTAAGAAAAATGTTAATGTAAAAAATAATTATATTTAATGCTTTGTTTATATAGTACATATTTTAAATACACTTGTAAAACTTTTCGAGAAATATTATGGGTGGTCAAACGATTTAATAGTGTTCGTATTCTAATTATTAAAATTGAAAACAAATTTTGTGCTATCATAATTAAGGAGAGTTAAGAAGTTTCGTTTTGAGGCCACCACAATGGCACATCATGGCATACTAATTTCCAATTTCAATGACACAAATGGCTGCTGCTGGAAAAATATAATCCCAAGTACCTGAATCAGGAGATCGATCGTTTTTTTAAATTTAAAGATGACTTTTTTATACAATTTAAAAACCTACCCTTTAAATATCTCATCATGTGTTTTTTTGCATAAAAAGGAAATATTTTTTTGTATGCCTGGCATACAAGTTAGTACAACAATTTTTTAAGTACTGTGTAAACAGAAATTATTAATTTTAAATGCTGTAGTATTCCAAGAACACATTATTCAATTACTTAAAAATTTATTTTTAAATATTATTCATAGTCATCTGTGATGAGTGTGAGCCAGATTTAGCCGATAGCTGCTTCGAATCTATAGAAGAACATGTCAAATATTTAATTGACGTCAAAAATGATATCATAAAAAATATCACCCAAGCTGCCATTCACGACTTCTGTCTGTAAGTACTCCATTTTTAATTTAATGTAAACATAAATTCTTCATTAATTCAGTACTTATTAACTTGAAGACTTATTAACTTACATTTGAAAAAAAATTACCAACCCAATAGCTAAATATAATCCAACCTTGTAACTTCTTTTTTCAATCGAACGCTGGTCTCAGTGTCATCTAAGGAAAAAGTTGTCAGCCTGTCACGAGCAATCAGCAGTCAACAGCCTCCTTGCCCAGCTATACATTACACGTGATTGCTTAATTTATAGATATACACCGAAGAGCCATTACTTTATGACCACCCTCCATCTATAACAATGGGCTCACCCATGCTTTCATGGTTTCTCCCCAGGAAGAATGTTTTCGTGGGGCACAGGATAATGCACCATGGGTCGAATCGTCATGGATTGGTTCGAGGAACATTCCAGTGACTTTCAAGTCATGTCTTGGCCCCCAAATTCACCTGACCTTAATCCAATAGAGCATTTGTGGCGTTACTTGGAGAACCAAATTCGTGCTGCCACGCTACCCTCATTGCAATGTGAGGGAATTACAGGACCAGTTGGTGAGCACTTAGTACCAGATACCTCAGACTACCTATCAGCACCTTGTGGAATCAATGCCACGGCGGGTGCTAGCAGTTTTGAGGGCTAAAGGTGGTCCTACATGTTATTAGCAGGGTGGTCATAATGTAATGGCTCTTCGTTGTATATCGACCGATGGATCGGTTGACATTTCCTTCGGTAAGAAATACCGATAAGTAGATAATCACGAACAATCGGCAGTCAACAACCTCCTTCCCCAGCAACACATTACATGTGATTGCTTAGTTCATAGATATATATCCACCGATGGATCTGTTTGCACTGTCTTCGGTGAGAAATACCGATAAGTAGAGACTAATTACTATTAGAATTAGCTGTCAGTCTACTTATTGCACCTTTCAAAGCTTTGCAGTGACCGCTC
Organism: Parasteatoda tepidariorum; assembly: GCF_043381705.1. NCBI lineage: Eukaryota > Metazoa > Arthropoda > Arachnida > Araneae > Theridiidae > Parasteatoda > Parasteatoda tepidariorum. The sequence goes on along the minus strand of NC_092206.1, from coordinate 77,115,935 downwards.
CTTGTCGATTCCTCGAGTTACGGTGGTAGAGTCAACGATTTGAGGTGCTTAAAAATGTTGATAAACTACAGGAAAATAATCAAATATGAACCATTTCAGTAAATTAATTCGTGGAGTCTTTATGTCGCGTGACATCGCTAAATAGCAAATTTTCAGAAAAAAATCTTTATCTACACCCTCATCCACCTTTTAATTTACATTTATATCTTTGCTGTTTTTCATACTATTCAGAAATGCTCTGCAGAAATATCCGTTTTAAGTGTACCATGTTATCAAAACGTAATACGCCTCTGCTTCACATAGCCACAAACTGATTTTTACAAGCATGGCATTACGTGGCTTATATTAATTTCAATGGGTCCAATTACTAAACAGCTGTAGATAATGCATTTGAGTTTCATTAAGTGAATTATATAAATAGTTTTCGTCTCGTTAATAATCGATCTCATCCAGTATTTATCGGATAATGAACTTTCAAACTGATGCACCGCACTAAACAAAAAATGTTTTTCCAAACAAAAGTGAAATAAATCTTTGAATTATTACGATTCCATTAAAGATGTTGTGAATTGAAAACTAAAATAATGCTTAATTCTTTTAGCACAACTTACTCTTAACTATCCTATCATTAAAAACTAGCATTTTTAACGAAATATCTTCTAGAAATTAGTTTTATCAGACGTTCAACCTCATTTGTTTTATGAATTATAAAATCTTAAAATAGGTATGTCGGAATCTTCTTTGTATGTAGGTCAATTGAAGATTCTATACACTGTGCTTCGGATGTCATCGACGAAGATTGTAGCGATGAAGAAGGGAGGGGAAGATTTGACACTTGGTTGTTGTCCCTAAGAGCAACATACAACTTCGTCTGCCAAGGAGATCACAGTAACTTAAAAGGTAATGTCTCACAGCTAAAATTGTATCAATAGTTATTGATTCTTCATTTATTTTCTGCGTTATTGTCCCTGATTGTTGTTATCAATATTTTTAATCTCCTAAGCTATCCATAGCTAGGCATATATAGCTAGACAAGCATATTTTAAGGTGAGCTCCAGCTTACTGGAAACCTTAAAATATGCTTTCCTCTGTATTGAAGTTGCATTCTTATCTTTGAAACAACCATATATATATANTGTGTGTGTGTGTGTGTGTGTGTGTGTGTGTGTGTGTGTGTGTGTGTGTGTGTGTGTGTGTGTGTGTGTGTGTGTGTGTGTGTGTGTGTGTGTGTGTGTGTGTGTGTGTGTGTGTGTGTGTGTGTGTGTGTGTGTGTGTGTGTGTGTGTGTGTGTGTGTGTGTGTGTGTGTGTGTGTGTGTGTGTGTGTGTGTGTGTGTGTGTGTGTGTGTGTGTGTGTGTGTGTGTGTGTGTGTGTGTGTGTGTGTGTGTGTGTGTGTGTGTGTGTGTGTGTGTGTGTGTGTGTGTGTGTGTGTGTGTGTGTGTGTGTGTGTGTGTGTGTGTGTGTGTGTGTGTGTGTGTGTGTGTGTGTGTGTGTGTGTGTGTGTGTGTGTGTGTGTGTGTGTGTGTGTGTGTGTGTGTGTGTGTGTGTGTGTGTGTGTGTGTGTGTGTGTGTGTGTGTGTGTGTGTGTGTGTGTGTGTGTGTGTGTGTGTGTGTGTGTGTGTGTGTGTGTGTGTGTGTGTGTGTGTGTGTGTGTGTGTGTGTGTGTGTGTGTGTGTGTGTGTGTGTGTGTGTGTGTGTGTGTGTGTGTGTGTGTGTGTGTGTGTGTGTGTGTGTGTGTGTGTGTGTGTGTGTGTGTGTGTGTGTGTGTGTGTGTGTGTGTGTGTGTGTGTGTGTGTGTGTGTGTGTGTGTGTGTGTGTGTGTGTGTGTGTGTGTGTGTGTGTGTGTGTGTGTGTGTGTGTGTGTGTGTGTGTGTGTGTGTGTGTGTGTGTGTGTGTGTGTGTGTGTGTGTGTGTGTGTGTGTGTGTGTGTGTGTGTGTGTGTGTGTGTGTGTGTGTGTGTGTGTGTGTGTGTGTGTGTGTGTGTGTGTGTGTGTGTGTGTGTGTGTGTGTGTGTGTGTGTGTGTGTGTGTGTGTGTGTGTGTGTGTGTGTGTGTGTGTGTGTGTGTGTGTGTGTGTGTGTGTGTGTGTGTGTGTGTGTGTGTGTGTGTGTGTGTGTGTGTGTGTGTGTGTGTGTGTGTGTGTGTGTGTGTGTGTGTGTGTGTGTGTGTGTGTGTGTGTGTGTGTGTGTGTGTGTGTGTGTGTGTGTGTGTGTGTGTGTGTGTGTGTGTGTGTGTGTGTGTGTGTGTGTGTGTGTGTGTGTGTGTGTGTGTGTGTGTGTGTGTGTGTGTGTGTGTGTGTGTGTGTGTGTGTGTGTGTGTGTGTGTGTGTGTGTGTGTGTGTGTGTGTGTGTGTGTGTGTGTGTGTGTGTGTGTGTGTGTGTGTGTGTGTGTGTGTGTGTGTGTGTGTGTGTGTGTGTGTGTGTGTGTGTGTGTGTGTGTGTGTGTGTGTGTGTGTGTGTGTGTGTGTGTGTGTGTGTGTGTGTGTGTGTGTGTGTGTGTGTGTGTGTGTGTGTGTGTGTGTGTGTGTGTGTGTGTGTGTGTGTGTGTGTGTGTGTGTGTGTGTGTGTGTGTGTGTGTGTGTGTGTGTGTGTGTGTGTGTGTGTGTGTGTGTGTGTGTGTGTGTGTGTGTGTGTGTGTGTGTGTGTGTGTGTGTGTGTGTGTGTGTGTGTGTGTGTGTGTGTGTGTGTGTGTGTGTGTGTGTGTGTGTGTGTGTGTGTGTGTGTGTGTGTGTGTGTGTGTGTGTGTGTGTGTGTGTGTGTGTGTGTGTGTGTGTGTGTGTGTGTGTGTGTGTGTGTGTGTGTGTGTGTGTGTGTGTGTGTGTGTGTGTGTGTGTGTGTGTGTGTGTGTGTGTGTGTGTGTGTGTGTGTGTGTGTGTGTGTGTGTGTGTGTGTGTGTGTGTGTGTGTGTGTGTGTGTGTGTGTGTGTGTGTGTGTGTGTGTGTGTGGGTGTGCGTGCGTGTGCGTGTGTGTGTGTGTGTATTTACAAGAGGTTGTTATAGTTGATATCACGTAAACGTTGAAGGGTAAAATACATGTTTTAACAAAAAAATATAAGTACTAGGTAAATTGATGTGAATTAAGTTTTTAATTTCAATAAATTAAAAATATGTGCTTTGAAGTACTTAGCAAATATTCATTATTGACTTTCTTCTTCGCATGTTAACATCATTCACATGTTCTTAAAATTTTAAAAATATATAATAAATAAAAAAAATACTATTTTATATTATATCAAACAGATTTAGTTGCATTTCTTTTTGGTTTATAATTTAATCTTTATTCATGACTTTTTCAGGAATTATTTTGAATGTATTTCTAATATTCATATATTTTTTCAATTATAGCAATATAGTACAAACATCGATCATTTTCTTTAGTTTAATTTACTATGAGTGGGATTAAAATGAAGTCGTTACATTTTTAGACTAGTTCCCGTATAATGAAGCAATCTCAATTATCAATACAGCGAAGTATAAAGGCTTATTAAATCCCTTATAATTTCTAAACTATTAGTCCCATCGAATAGATTTTGATGTCTGACGATTTTGCGTAAGGTAATATTCATGGAATATCTCACTCGGCTAAAATGTTCGAATTCCCTGATTTTGTCTCCTCAGTAAATTCAAGAGGGCGATTAAAGTCTACCTTGGGGTAAAACAAACTTCAAGCATCCATATCCGTATCCGTAATGTCACCTTTAAAAAATATTTAACAACTTTCTAGTATTCATTTCCATATTCGACTTCTGGCTTTTATCTTTACACAATAGAGTGCACTTGACAGTCAGTCACTGTTCAAATTTAATTAATTTAATAATAAAATTTTAATTAATTAATTATTTTAACAAGTAACTTTTTCGTATTGTTGAGGTAAGAAAATATTCAATTTTTGATATTAATTACTTTTAAAGTATCTCTCTTGTTCGTGAAGGAAAAAAGATGGAATTTAACAACTTTGCCTTATATGATTACAGAGTGTCGACAGGTGAAATTGAAGTTAATAAAATTGTAGATTTTTTCAAATGCGATTCTGATGAAGAAATCGATAGTAAAAGACTTTCATTGAAACTGTCATTTGCAACTTGTGTTTTTCTTAATTTCGAAACTTTGAAAATATACCTAATACATCAGGATATAAATGACGCAAAATTTCCATCCGTCCGTTAAATTGAAAATGATCTTTTTCGCGTCGGAATTCAAGGAAATTCTTAAATATTAAACAGTACAAAATTTAAAAGCTCAAATTAACTAGAACGTAATTATTTGCAATTTTTTTAAACTTCTTCATAAAAAATTTTCAAAATTTCTGATTGTGGGTACTTTTGTCAAATTTCTTATTTGGATAAGTGCAGGTATTTCTTCATTTTTTTGACAACTGATTTAATGAATTCCTCAGATTTAACAAATAAACATTTTTAGTCCCGACGAATTTTGCTTAATCATTGACTGATTGTAATATTTACTGATTATGGGATTTGGGACTTTTGAATACTTTTACGTTAAAATATAAAGTCTGTCAGAAACAAACCTTCGGATTTAACAAGAGAGCTATGTCATGATGATCCACATAAATCAATTAAATGTGAAGCAAATTTAAAAATTTATTTATCAAATAACGAATTTATTTATCATAAGGACCTAATCACAACGTTTGAAATAATCTAAGAAAAATTCAACTATCGATATTCCCTCCATTCACAAAAGAATCCACTATCATCCAAGATGTCTCATTCCATCGAATATATGCGATACTCATGCTCATAAAATCTGTGGAATCAAAAGTCCTGTGGTCGATCTCTGCTCGGTGCCTTAAGTATAGTGATCTGGATAAACTATCCTTTTCCTCTATCATCCATGGCTAAAATGTGGAAGTGGCTGCTTAAATGAGTGGTGCTGCCATCTATCTGGAAGGATTCTGAGCTAAGTCGCACTTTCACCCTAGTGGTGCTCTCTTTCTAACTTAAATGAAAAGGCCATCGCATTATTTACATTATTACCCTTATTCCAATGCACAAAAATATTTATTTCTTATTTACATTACAGTCATTATTCCTTTTTTCTCTTTATTGCAATATTTAATCCACTAGAGCTTTATTTTATGAAATTCATAAATATATTTTATGACTGCAATGTTCATTTTATCTATAGTATTTTTGTCTCAGCCAAACTTTCGACAAGGTGATGTTTTGTAGAATGGAATGCAATTTTAAAATAATATAGTTGAAATGATTTTAGGCGTCCTCCAAGGAATCAATTGTTGGAATGTAGAGGACTTTGTATTATGTACAATGGAGCAGGCAGATATTCAACATGTTAGAGATTTTCTTAACAAAAAAATGGATGAACATGAATGCGAGTAAGTATAGATATTAATTATTATTTGCGTATGAAACCTAAAAGTTAGGGAGTATTCAGATATGCTTATTAAATATCTTTGAAAGCAATGAAAACATTCCATTTCTAAAATAATAAATAATAGTAAGTTAAATAATAATAATAAGTTGAATAATAATTAGTTAAATATTAGTAAGTTAAATAATAATAATAATAATAAGTTAAACAAATAAATAAAAATAAAGTACAAGATAAGCAGAAATAAATTGCCTACTTAGATAAATATTTATGTTGATAATTATTCAAAAATTGGTTGAAATTTGTAGAATGCTCGTGTACTATAAATTTAATTTTTATTTATTTATGATTATTTTGCAAGTTGAGATTTTTGATGAGAATAATATGGATTACCTGATGCTAAATTTGAGTGATATTTAAGAGAATTAAACTAACATGTTAACCCTTTGACGCAGAATTTTTAGTAAACTTTAAATTATTGCTAATGACTCAAAACATTTGTTATACGTTTAAAACTTGCACTACCGTCATTTAACACGAGAATTTAGTAAAACTGTTGAAATGTACAATATTTATTCGTCAAATTTAAGGAGTTCTGAAAGGCATGACTTTCTTCACCAACCAGCTGCAGACTAGTGTAAGCTTTATCAATTATTGGAGTTAACATTTAACCACACCCTTTGATGTGTTTACGAACGTTCGGTGTTAACTTGAAATAACACACAATTTGCAACACAAAATTTGGATAAATAATACACCACAGTTTTTAAAGAGAATAAAACCGATATCCCCCAAAAAATATTGCTTTTGATAAAGTAAATTATTTTTAATGATAATTTATCTTTTCATAATTTAAACGAATTACAAATTTTGTAGGTGAAGTAAAAATTTAAAAATTTCATAATTTTTATATCACAAAACTGAAAAAAATAATGTTTGAAATCAAAAGTCTTTTTCTGTATTTTTTTCCTTCTTTTTTTCTGAATTCAACGTACTTAATAGTATAATGAACATAAGCTTTAGTTATTAAAATCAGAAGAACTATTTTTTGAAAATTATTTTATTGGGCTGTTCTTTTTCTGGGATGTTTGAACTAATTTCTTTTCAAAACATCAAAGAGCAGTACGTTTAAGTATTCGAATACTTTTCCATTCATTTGGTAATGGTTTACTGGAAATTTTGCTTTTAGAATTATAGATCTTATTACTTCACATTTAGTGAAAAAAGGAACTCAGAAGTATATTAAACAAAATTAGTATTTTATATGACATGCTCTAAGGTCCCTTAGGAAAATTTGCCATAGAGAAGCCTAAGGTAATCTATGTCAAGCTATGGCTACCATAGAAATTTGTATGAATAGAAATACCATAGAAATTTGAATATAGGCGTATGGCAAAATACCATACGCCTATGGTTACCATTGAGATTTGTATGGCACAACCCCATAAGCCTATAGCTACCATAGAAATTTATATGGCAAGATACTATACGCCTATAGTTACCATAGAGATTTGTATGGCAAAACCCCAAAAGCCTATGGCTACCACAGAAATTTGTATGGCAAGATACCATAGGCCAATGGTAACCATAAAGATTTGTATGGCAGTATACCATAGCTGATCTAGATCCCCACCAACTAAACAACAACTTCTATGGAGTCCTCAAAAACATCTTCTAAAAGAAATAAATATCCATTTTTTCACCCCGAAGTTAATTAAATTCAACATGTAATCCCACAAGGCATTCCTGGTGAGTCTTTTCCGGGTGACCAATTTTCCCATTTTTGAGTGTTTGAAATCCGATATTCCATTCTTTTAGGCTTAGAGTATCAGACCGCCATATTAACGTGCCATCCACTAGAAGTGGAATCTTTCGCTAACTTTGGCGACTTATTTTAATATTTTTTCGATCTCATTCTTGGTTAAAAACATTTAATTGCAAACGCCTATGCGATTATCTGTCTGAATTTACTAAGTTTTTAATTTCCGGTGATCTGGTGCTTTTATTATCTGTATCTTTTTAAAATATGTCGCTATTCGGTATAGGTTTTCGCTGTGTTAAATTTTGCTATTTGTTAACGCTGACTTTGTACACTTTAATTAATATCTTGCTGTTTATATTTTTATCTAAAATTTCTATATTTCTTTTTCCCAACTGTTTCTGATTAAACGACATCTTTCTTTTTTTTATCCCCTTGCTCTGATTTCATATAAATTTTTAAAGTTACATCACTTTTCCATTATTAATGGTGTTCTATTCCCCATAGCAATTTGTAAACAATCTTCATGATGAAAAGCGCAGTTAAGTGCTTATGATCAAGCTAGATCATCATTTCTTTAATAATTAACATTTTTTTAATTCTTTTAACTTGTTCGGTGACAATTTCATTTTATTGCTGTCATATATCAATATCAAAGTCAGTGTTTACAGTACTTTGCCTATA
>NC_092206.1:77095907-77106812 GCF_043381705.1 Parasteatoda tepidariorum | reverse complement strand
TTTTTTTTTTTTTTTTTTTTTTTTTTTTTTTTTTTTTTTTTTTTTTTTTAAATAAAATATTGTTTGTTGTTTTTTTTTTTTACTTATTATTTCCCACCCCCTTTTTTTCATATGTCTATAATTTTTCTTTGTTTTATTCTTCATTTTGAACTTATCTAATGAGTGCTGTTTACTTGCAGCTTAAGCGCAATAAATGTTACTTATTGTTTTTCTTAACTTTCTTAGTGTTTTCTTGTATTTATTTATTTATTATATATATATATATATATATAAGGGTTGCTCAAATAAAAGTGAGCACATGTGTCTGCGCCAGAAGTACAGCAGCGATAACAGCGTGACCATTCGGGAATTATAAAGGAAGGCAGGAGAAGTGCATCGCACTTTGCGTATAGTTTATTAATAAGTTTCCGTGAAAGTATTTAAAGTGAATGCAAATTTGCACTAAGGTTGCACACATCCAGAATAGAATAACTAACAAAAGTATGGTTTTTGGGGTAGAAGATTTTGAAACGTTGCTTTACTCAGACAGACTATTGATAAAGAGAAGCAATTCTTTTAATACCATGTTCTTTTAATAAGCAGGGATTCGATGGAAAACACTGTGTTTGCTCGCACATGTCTATAAAGATTTTATATGGATGTCCGACCTTTCCGAAAACTTTTATACTTTTGGTCCCAGACCGTGCTACTCATAATCACCAATCAACACTTTTTATCAGTAAAAATCTGACAAATGTAGGTTGTTCAATTTTCAACACTTGAAATTTACATAACCTTAAAATGCTCTCACCCTAAATGGTTATAGGCATTACGTAATCTATGATGCTCTCCTAATTTTCTTCATAATTCTGAATAATGACACAGCTATCACTGCTATGCTCTGCAAAAAATTAAAGATTTCTGTAACTTTCCAACAGTTCATTTCCGCCCTTTAAAGTTACAAACACCTGCTATAAAATTATATCTCAATCTGTCAACACGTCGCACAGATTTTTGGTGCTTAGATAAAACCTTTAATTATAAAAACAAACTTTATTTATAAGGTACAGATTTTTCTGTTTCTGTAAGGTACAGTTTGATATCTAAACCCACAACATGCGTGACATTTTGATATTTCTCTTCTCCAACCAAAATGATTTCTTCTGGATGTTATGGGAAGAAATATTTCATGTATGCAATAAGTTGATGTGTTACCGGAAATGTTTTCCTTCAAGTAAATGGTATGGAGCCGTGGTGGCTCTTGTGATTGAGCGCTCGCCTTCCAATGAGCTGCCCACAAGTTTGAATCTCAGTGATCGATTGATATGAATGGTTGATAAGAATTCTGTATATCGATATGAAACTTTTCTATATGAATTCTGCGTCCGGTTCACACTCACAATGCTGACGTAAAATATTCCCAGTGGTAAACAGATCTTAGGTTAGAGTCATATTGCTGTCGGGTAAATCATGGGAGGTTTTCGTAGTTTTCCTCTTCATGTCACACAAAAGTTTAGTTCCATCAAAAAGTCCTCCATAAAAGATAGTTCTCTCATTGCGTGATCTAGTAGTTGCTTTTTTTCCGGGTTGGGTTCAAATTACAAAGCTACGGAATCGAACATTGGTTATCGTATACTCAGAATTATGTCGACTGTTCAACGCCAGTCATGAAATAAAATAACGTGAATAGCATTGATGCGCCTGCATCTAAAATTACATAAACCTCTCGTTGGTAAGGTGCACATTCTTTTCCATGGCGGTTACAGCATGCTTGTTGCAGAGCAAAATGTCCTTACTTTGATCCCAACCGAATGACAATGAAAAATATCCTCAACTCTTTACATTGCTCTCAATGCGCAATGAACACGCATAACTCTCTCCTTTCCTAACAGTTAGGAGTACTACACTACATCGTCTCGTCTCCTCGTCTCACGATGCGCAGCGACACGACAAATCTAACCTCTCAGGTAACAATAAACGTCAATTTTTTTGAGATCACACGCTTCATACGTAATCATGCATTTCCACTCTTCATTTATTGTCTCTTATATATAGAATAATATTTCCTTTTCTTGTTTTTTTCCCTTTATTTAGCATTCTGAAAAATGTTATGTCGCAGTGCTACAAAAGTGCCATGTCGGGTTCTTGTCGTGAACAGAAAGACATGTCCATTTTGGTGGGTGGTATGATCAGTTCCTTCTTCACACCTTATGGCTGTATTGGCGATCAGAGTACCGTCAGCAGCATCGAACTTCATTCATCTTCGATGCATATTATATTTAACAAATATTTACTCTATGCGTGTGTGATTCTTTTAAAATTTTATTGGACAGCTTGATTACTTTTGCAATATGTAATAGCAAAATAAAGGTAAATTTTCATAACTGCATCTTCTTTTAATGACTTAAACTCAGTTCACTATTGCATGCAAAATCATTTACGTAAAACTAGTCAACTTTGTCAAGATTTAGAAACTTCATTTTTAATGCTTCTAGAAGGAAGTAAAATGGAGAGTAGTTGTCTTTCCCATAGTTATGATCCGAGCAGATGTACAATAGAAGGAAATAATCTACTTAATAGTAAATTTTAGGAACGTATCAAAGCATCAGAAATCATATACAAAACCTCTACCTTTTATTCCTATTAAAAAATATTACTGTTACTGTACAGTAAGTCAAAGAAAAGATAATTCTCAGAATAACTTTTCGCTTAATATTTGAATTTCATTACACAAAAAGAAGTTAAACTTGATAATTCAAAGAGATGACTTCAAATATGCTTGATATTATGTGCGGTATTTAATTAATGTAAGAAATCAGACTCAAAAATATACTTTTCCTGAATCCTGAATAAAAATACCCTATTTAAGACAGATTTGCATTTTTGATTTTCAAAATATGGAGGTAGTCGCAATATGGTTTCTAAAGTGTGGGCATGAAAATTATCGAAAGGTAGATCTCCTTAAAATTAATTTCACTGTTTGTTTATTTTCTTTAATCTCGGTAATTTTTTAAGCGAATCAAAATATTTTTCTTGTTTGGTTTTCCTTTTGATATCTGCTCCCGGTGTTGTTGCTATTTGCTAATGAAAATGAGAGAAAGTTGCTCTACACAAATAAATTTTATTTTTCTTTCGTTGTAAAATTTCATCAATAAAATGAACTGCAATGAGTATTTTTTTCCTTTTAATAGTTTATTTATAGACATCTGGAGATTTGGAGTAAACCAAAACAAGGCAATTTATTTAATGTAATTAAATACTTGAAACTTGCAGCGTCGACAACAAAAATGTGAATATAATAATGGGTAATATAATTTTTGCGAAGAATTTTTTATGCCCAGCTCATGCTTGTGCAAAATTTTATTCATACGCAATAAAAAATATAGAATCATATTATAATTAAGAAACATAAAATAAGCATTTAGAGCAATGCGTTTTATGTGAATATTTATGGTTATGCTCGCTTCAATAGCTTAGAAAAGTTTCCCAAGTGTATTTCCCACAGCAACTTCCTTAACAACTTTTTCTCAGCAAAATTTTTTTGTAGAATTCTTGTACTTCGTGGAGTTAAAATTCTACGAAATTTTACTTTTCATAAAATTACATTTCAGTTTCAAATATCTAAAGCAATATAACTCTAAAACAAAATACATGCTTTAGTGTTTCTTCGGATGACAACAGAATTGATATGAGATTCTGGAATACAACTGGGATTTTAGATCTGGAAAAAAACTGAAAGCAATTTCCTTTACGAAAAGTAGTCTTAAAAATTTTAGAGACGTCGAAATATAGAAGGTAAATTTAAGTTTATCTAGTTAAAATAGGGATTGCAAAGGATTTGTTTTAGCTAAAAGAGTTTTCACCGTTTCCGTTTTTAAATACCTAATAATGGGTTTGTAACCAATTTCAGTCGGTTTCAGCCCAAGGATGATACAGTCGGATATATTTTAATAATGTTTATTAATTTTACCAGGTAGCATAGTAATTTAAATCTAAATTTTAATTTCAATATTTAAAAAATAAAAAAAAAGATGTGTTTTATCGAAGATTGGTAAAAAATACATTGATTATTGATTTAATCCATTTTTTAACATTGCTTTATTAATAGAATAATGTTTTTTTTTCAGAAATATCTTTACCAATAAGAAAATTTAAACCGAATGTTTTTCTCCATACAAAACCAACAACCACAGAACTTCATTTGTAAAAAAATTTAACATTATACATAAACTAAGCTAGACGAGACTAGATGAACTAGATAAAAATACTCTGCACCGAATGAGCAAGTGAAGCGAGTTTGAAATGGGAAGCAACCCGAAAGTAGGTCCTTTCATTTTCGGCAGATCATCGAAGAGGGGATGAGATCTTATAAGTGTAATACAATCTTAAATCGCATTATAAGATACACCAAATATTTGCAGCTTTAAAAACTTAGCCAAGTAACTCCCTGAGTTTGTGTTAATTCATTAATCTGAATTTTTGTGAAAACTTTATTCTAGTTTAAGCTTTGCAACAAGTTTGAGTTTGAAATCTTTAAATAAAAATAGGTATTAAATTGGTTGTTGAAAAAACTGTTATCAAAGGTTTCTAATTTGATTTTTAAATTAAACTTAAATAAACTTCTTAAATAAAAAAAATATGCAAACGTTTCCTTTCGTTAAAAATGCTTGGTAAAATTAATTTGCCTACTAATACCACTATTTTGAGTTTTCTACTATTCTAATGATAATCGCATTTTTTTTAATAATTCATAGAAAATGCTGTCAATTATTTTAAATTTATAATGCAAAAATTTTTCGAATTCCTTAGAAGGGCACAAACGTCAAACAACGTAAATTTATGTAACCAAATTTTAAAAGAAAAACCAACAGAAAATACATATTTCTTAAAAAAAATACATCCAATGCAATTCCTTTGAGGTGCTTGTTGGATTAGAACTTTTTTTCCCGAGGTTCCATTCCCTGATATTAATGCTTCTTTTGTGACAAACTTCAAACTTATTTTTTTTCTTATAAATTAAATTTCCTATGTTATCTTTTCTTTGCAAAGCAGCTTGTAAAATTTCTTTATTGTTTGTCAGTTTCTATGTTTTTGAAGTTGTCATCTCTTTCTACACTGATAGAAGTTCCGAATTAAATTACGATATAAAGTACCGGACTTCAAGTGCATCATCCGTAAAACTAATTTCACCGAAAAATTTATTTTTATCGTAAAATATTATGCTTTAGTTTTTACATTAATATTTAGTTACTTAGAGTGATTCAGTGATTTTACGATGATTATCAAATTATCATTTCAAAAATTACGTTTTCTTGATTTTGTGATCCATTACATGTTTCGGTTAAAAAGGATTTTTTTACATTGTACTTTTTCTACAGTAATAAATTTTTGTTTATTAACAGCAACAAAAAAAAACAAATTATAATTTGTTTTATTTTGCTGTCTATAAACAAAGAGCAACGACTTCTTCTTTCAATTCACAGTAAAAGTATGAAAGTCGGAAATTAAATCAATGAAAGTCAAGACTTTTTTAGTCTTCAAGCAATGAATTTGAATTGTTGTATTTTCTATAGAAAAAATAAATTAAAAACATAATGTTATATAAAATTATTTTCATCAAATGAAACTTTTCTAGTTTTTAAACAAATAACGCTTGAAGACTATATGCTTTTTTTTAAAATTCTACAAGAAAAGGAAAGGAAATTAAAATAAAATAATTATTAAAGTTTATAGCCTGAAGATTTGAGTTTAACAATTTTCTGATTTAAAGACGAATGGACTTTGAACTTATTTTTTGATACTTAAGTTCAAAGGTATTAAATGATTAATTTCAGAGATATAAAATGCTAAGATTTCAGAAAATATTTCAGTATAAGAAACCAATGAAAAGCTTTTTATAAGCAACTTTTCAGGAGTAAATAAATCTCTTTGGTTGTATCTGCATCAATAAAGAATTATAAGAACTTACGATTAACTAAATAGTTTTATAGAAAACCTTAGAGCTGTTAAAGTGAATTTTGTTGAAGTTAGAGACGTTGCTTAAATTGAATATGAGTATAAAAGTTTAAAGGAATTCTGTGTACATTGAACAATAAATTTATTTTATGACCAAGATCATATATTATGTTCAAATAATATATAATTGATGATTATAAAAGTTTAGACTCTTGAATTAAATGAAGATATAGCATAAAAAAAGTATAACAAAAATAATGTAAAGTAGAAATTATCAACAGTGACAAAATTATTCATTAATATTTTGGAGGGATTCATGCGCTTCTAAATACTATTTTTTTTCTATAAACATGGATTATGTAAAATCAATTGAAATTATTGATGTAAAATAAAAGTTGTGTGCTACATTCAATTCCCTCAAGAAAATTGCGATTGTAGATAATTTTAACTATCAGGATTTGAACACTACTATAGATATATATTTATTTAATTTTTCTATTAGCGAATTAGAATTTTAAAATCTCTCGAAAGGGCAACAAGTATAAAAAATGAAGTTGTGTGTCAAATCAACAACATATTTAGCCAAACAGCGATATATATATATATATATATATACTAAATTTACTATTGCTAAATCAAAAAAAAAATAATGATAACAAATAAATAATAATAAAAAACAACGAATGAGTATTGTACTTAGTACCAATTTTTCAGCCTAATATGTAACTAGGCTGAAAGAGACGCATACCGAGATATCAACTAGCGTTACAAATAATTATAAATTTTAGATACATTAGCAATTAGTTTCGAGTATTTTAGCTGAGATGAAAAATTTTGTCTATCACGAATTAATATAATGGAAGAAAAGAATTAAAATTGCATGCAATGTGTCTATTCAAAGGGTAAACTCATGCTCGTAATAATGTATGTTTTGTTCTCTTAAGATGATGGAAATCTGTATTACACTCCGTGCTATATTTCCATATTAGTACTTGAAAATCCTATCGTTCATCAAAAGTTATTTAGGCTGTTAATTATGAAGACCCAGAAAAGCTAGTATATGCAAGTGTTTGCAAACAATAGAAAAATAAAATAAGTAGTGTAATGCAATGCGGTCGGTAGCACCGGTACGGATGGTGGCAAATGTCACTGACGGGGCTAATATCTCCCAATACTTGATCCAGGAGTTCCCTTGTCTTCCGGATCGGTTTCAAAATAACAAAGGATAACATTGGTAGTCATAAACCCAAAAAATTGGTTCCTCTGTTCAATGACGGTAGCAAAAAAAGTCAGAGCGGTGGTGGCTCAGGGGATAGAGCACTCGCATTCCTATGAGTTAAACCGGGTTCGAATTGCAACGATGGTTGATAGATACGACTTCTGCACCCAGTTCGCACTGACAACAGTGTTGACGTAAAATATCCTCAGCGGTAGACGGATCATGGGTTAGAGTCTTCTTACTGCCCGGCTAACTGTGAGAGGTTTTCATGGTTTTCCTCTCCATCTAACGCGAATGTGGTTTAGTTCCATTAAAAAGTCCATCACGAAGGCAAGTTTTTTCCAATACTTGATCCAGGATTTCCCTTGTCGTCTGGATTGTGTTCAAATTTACAAAGCTACGGAGTTGAACATTAGTAATCGTAAACCTAAACTTGAGTCATCTGTTCAACGAGAGTTATAAAATAAAGCTGATAAAGTCGAGCCCCGATGGCTCAGGAGATAGAGCGAATGGCTCTTATTGAGGTGACTCGGATTCGAATCCCAGCGATTTCTGGTCAATGCGATTTCCGCATCCGGCTTGCACCGACCACAAATAATCCTACGTAAAATATCCTGAGCGGATCATGGGCTAGAATTCCGTTGCCATCAAGCTAACCGTGGGAGGGTTTCGTGATTTTTGGGGCTTAATTGTTAGTTTATTCAAAAAGTCCTCCACGAAGGCTTATAATACTTGATGTAGGAGTTTCCTTGTCTTCTGGGGATTGTTTTCAAAATTACATGGCTATAGAGTTGAACATTCGCAGTTGTAAACTCAAAATTGGGTCAGCTGTTCACTACTGTTATAAAATAATATAAAATAAAATAAGAAGTTGTTAAATTGATCCGCGGTAGCTCAAGGATCTGAGATTTGATCGTTTGCATCCTATTGAAGTGTTCGAATCTTTGCAATGGCAGGTTGATATGAATTCAGCTACCGGCCAGCATAGTTCAAAGGCCCATTTAAAATATCCTCAGTGGAAGACGGATCATGAGCTAGAATCCCCTTGCCATTGGGCTAATCATTGTTGGTTTTCGTGGTTTTCTTATCCATGTAACCCACAAAAGCTAATTTTCCCCAACATTAAGGAGAAAGAAGCCTGAACCTGCGTGATTCAGGAACTCTCTTGTCTTTTGGGTTGGTTTCAAAATTACAAAGCTACGAAGTTCTACATTGAAAGTCACTAACTCAGAAACGGGTCGGATGTTCAGAGACGGTTATAATGAAAAAAAACTTGTTACGTCGCTTCCTGCAGCTACAATTTGGCAAACTCATAAAATTTAAAGGAATTTGAAAGCCGCGTTATAGGTGGACCGTAGTAACTCCGAGGTAGCATTGAAATTGGGATGTTCGAGCATTACCATTTTACAAATGTATCGTGAATATCGGGAATCCGTTAAAAAATCAAATCTTCGATATCACTGCAGCTGGTAAAAAATCGTGAAAAAACGAGACTAATGGAGATTGAGGAGAATTATTGAGCGTGAAAGGCTACTGTTTTTCTTCTAATAGCTACATATTTCAATCCTGAGACAGCAACAAGTGTCAGCGTGCAAACTATTCAACGCACCATCACTGATATGGGGTTTTCTTCACTTGAAGAACCACTTGCTTAACCTTGTTAACTGAAAGGCACAATTGTATTGGATAGATTTTCATATATACGGGTATGGTGGCAACTTAATGAAATCTTGGACTCATCGTGTCAACAGGAAACTATTTGAGCTGTTGAAGGCTCTATCATGGTATATGGCGTATGCAGTTGACGGAGTATAGAATCCCTGATACGTCAAAATACAACTTTGGTAGGTAAAAGATATGTAAGCATTATAAAGTCTAAAAATATAAAAAAGATAATTGGTTTGCAAAAGCATAAGTAAAGGTAAAAATATTTCAAAATAAGAGGCTGGCGACTTAGAAAATCAGTTCGATATCGGGAAAACGTTGCTGGTGAGAGCATTAGCTTAGCAAAATATCGCATTATTTTAGCGCCAGCATTGGAAGCCAAATATTGGAGGGGTTCTCAGAAACAAAAACTTAACTAGGGTCATCAAAAAAGAAAGAATTGTTTATTAGGCTTTACAGTGAAGACAGAATGAATTTCTTTTTTTTAATCTTTAAAGAACGTTTTGATGCAGAGAGGTACTGTTGAAAATGCCGGTCGGGGTTCCAGCAATTCTGTACATGTTGGAGGAGCGTGAGGTGGAGGGAGAGATCGTGAAAAGAATTTCGTGTATAAACGGGCAGTGGCACTTGACCTTAAAAAAACATCAGTGTAGGGTATACCGGGCAAATGTATACCGAGCAGTGGCACTTGACCTTAAAAAACAACAGTGTAGGGTATACTGGGCAAATGTATACCTGGCAGTGGCACTGAACCTTAAAAAAACCATCAGTGTAAGGTATACCGGTCAGTGGCACTTAACTAGACCTAGTATATATTTCGGACATTTACCAAAGATCTAGTCATACTAGGTCTAGTTAAGTGCCACTGCCCAGAATATCCTACACTGATGTGTTTTTAAGGTTCAGTGCCACTGCCCGGTATACCCTACACTGATGTTTTTTTAAGTTCAAGTGCCATTGCACGGTATATATTTGCCCGGCATACCCTACAATGATTTTTTTAAGGTTTAGAGCCACTGCCCGGTATACCCTACACTGATGATTTTTTAAGGTCAAGTGCCGCTGCCCGGTATACATTTGCCTGATACTCCAAACACTGATGTTTCTTCTAATCTATCGTCAGTAAGTATTAAAATATCGAATTAATGTAATTATATCCACGAATAAATTAATATCAAATCGGTTGTAATACATATTTCGGACATTCACCAAAGCGACTCTGTGATTGTCAACATTCACCGGTGAAAGTCAACAACCACCGATTTCGGTCATTCACAGTAACATGCGCATCATTTACATAATAACCTCATCAGAACGTTTATTTCATACTTTGCCTAAATAGCATCCGGCATTATATAGAATGCCTAAGCATTATATACAATTCCTAGGGAAAGTATTAATAATTCTCACATTTCATACTTTGCCTAGAAACATCTAGCATTCTATACAATGCCGGCGTTTCATACTATGCCGGTAGCATATATATATATATATATATATAGTCATCAGTTCATACAATTATATCCGCAAAAAAGAGTGCTTTCTAATATATTAGTAACGCATGTTCTATTTTCGTTTCAATTTTTTCAGTGCTTCTCACCCTATTGTATTGATTTATTTGGTACATTACTGCAATATTAGAAAGCACTCTTTTTTCCGGTTATAATCGTGTGAGCTGATGACGAGCTTGTTGCTCCGTGTATTCGTAATTTATTAAAAGATGTAATGCACTCAGTAGTTAAAACTATACTTCAATATATCTCGTTTGTGTAAAAAAAGCGGACTTTAGGTAATTAATTAATAAGTTAAATTAATTATCTAGTTAAATTGATTATTAAGTTAATTAATTTTTATCCTTTAACTTTTGATTAAAAATTGAATTTAGATCAAGAAAATTTAAGTCATTTAAAAATAACAACATGCTGATCTTTGCCACTTTCAACTACTGCTCGATAAATATTTAAATGCAATATTTAGCAAAATATGTTATAAATTACTTTGTTTGTTATTCAGTAAATAAATAAGAAGTATCAATTGGAATACTGATGACAGGCATTCACTATTTATTCTTGATAAACTTATAAATA
>NC_092206.1:77090393-77095885 GCF_043381705.1 Parasteatoda tepidariorum | reverse complement strand
TATATATTAAGATATAATTTACTTTAAAGTAAAAAAAATAACAACAAAAGCAAAACAGATAGCAATAATAAAAACAAAAACATAGCGAAAAAATTCATCAATTAAGATATTTTATACGAGTTCGAAAATGACAGCAAACGTCGCAAAAAGTAAACAAATGCGAACGGTGACGGCAAAGCTTTGAAATTTAGCCAATACGCCAAGGAAGCGAATGAAAAAATCACCAATATTCTCAGTGTAATTTCCCTCTTTCCCTATTTTTACTCTTCCGACGAAACTCTTAAGTTTTTAACATTATGGAATCGTTCTTCCCCTAGTCGCTTGTCATATAAAGAGATAAATTTAAAAAATAAAAGCAGACGATAAAATTAGAACACAAAAAAAGGTGTTGATTTTGTAGAGATTAGTTTTTTTTTTCGAAATTGAGGTTTGTACTAACCCGTTACGGGTTTTCTATATTGGTTTGAAAAGTTGTTACTTTCCCGTTACGGGAATTTTAATTCCATTACTTTAGTTGTTGCTGTAAATAAATATTTTTATAAAAAATACAGAACTTTTCTTTAATATAGCTTGACACGCTACAGTATTCTCCTCGATCATCTATACCCATTCATGCCTATAGCGCAAATTATTGGATTGTACGACATTTGACACTTGCCAAGATTTGACACTTTATAGCTCCAGGAATATGCCTCTGTACATTTCCCCTACACGGCTTTATACATTTTCATATTCCATCTAAATCTTGTAGAAGTTATTGAGTTACGCAAGAATTGACTGAACATGACATCTTTAAGTTAAACTAACTATTTATTCAGTAAACTACAAAAAAGAAACAAAATGGAACGATGATCGTAATATAATATAAAAATAATAAAGAGCACGGGCTTCATAGGTGAAAGTTAAATTAGCAGTGCTGATCTGTTGCCAGATTTCCTATTGATGTAAATGCCGATCTTTTTTCTTATTAACACATAAGAGGGAAAGTATTGATATATATATATATCAATACTTTCCCTTGTTAAAAAGAAAAAAAAACTAAACTACTAATTTCTAAGTAACATTTAAATGTTAAGAATTTATAAGAGTCCCATCTTTTCCCATAGCTTTAAAAGTCTTGGCTTAGACAAGGGCTTCGTCAACATATCTGCAGTTTGCACCTCCGTTGAGATCTGCTGCACACTAAGTTCTTCTTCTAAAACCTTTTCACGAATGAAGAAATGTTTTATACTTATGTGCTTCGTTCTACGGTGAAACTCTGGAATTTGAGCTAATCTGACAGCTGCACTATTATCAACACAAATTGTTGGCACTTCTTTCAAGGAGGAAATTCCTTTGAAGAGTCTTTTAAGCCAAATTAATTCTTTTGCGGCTTCATTTGCAGCAACTGTCTCAGCCTCTGTGGTTGATATTGCAACCATAGTTTGACGCTGCCTTAACCAAGATATAGCCCCACCTGCATGCAAAACTAAAACTCCACTCGTCGCTCTTCCTGTCTTCATGCAGCCTCCAAAGTCAGCATCACTAAAACATTCTAGAATTCCTGGTTTATAGCCTGATTTATAGATAATACATTTTTGCTTGGAACTCGCGATGTATCGAAATGCTCGTTTTACTTTGATAAAATCTTCCTTGGCAGGATTTTCTAACTTACGTGACAAAACGCTTATAGCGTATGCCAAGTCAGGTCTAGTGCCCATCATAAGATATATTAATGCACCGACAGCCTCACGATAAGGAAATACTGTTTTATTCTCTTCTTCACTAGAGCATGATTCTTCCTCTTTCAAAATAGGTGTATGAACTGGCCTACAATTACTCATACCAAACCGCTGTAGTATCATTGTGGCGTAAGCTTCTTGTCCAAGTTTAATGCTTCCATCATCAAGTCTATAAATTTCTACCCCTAAAAAATATGATGCTGGCTTGCTTGTAATTTTAAACTGAGCTTTCAGCTGATTTATGAAGTCTCTTGACTCTTCTTCATGAGTAGCAACAACTAGTCCATCATCTACATAGAGAGCTACGAGTAGCTTTTTATCTTCTTTCTCGCGAATGAATAAACACTGATTCGCTTCATGAACTTTAAAGCCAAGGTTTAACAGGAATCTACCAAAATATTTATGCCAACAACGAGGAGCTTGTTTAAGGCCATACAAACTTTTCTTGAGTTTGCATGCATCGTTGGTGCCATTAGTGTAACCTTCAGGTTGATGCATGTAAATGGTTTCCTCTAAATCACTATATAAAAAGGCAGTTGATACATCAAATTGCGTAAGATGCATGTTCTCACAAGCTGCAATACTTATTATTGAACGTACAGTTCCTAACTTAGTAACTGGACTAAAAGTTTGATTGTAATCAATACCCTTTCTTTGATTAAAACCTTTAATCACAAGTCTTACTTTATACTTACCTATAGTACCGTCAGGATTTTTCTTGATACGAAACACCCACTTACAAGGCAAAGCCTTAGCTTTCTCTGGTAAAGGTGTTAATATCCATGTTTGGTTTTCTTTTAGTAATTTGATTTCAGCATCCATTGCTTTTATCCAACAATTGTGTTCTTTACAATTGATAGCTTCTTCGCATGACTCTGGCTCATTTGAATCTGATATGAAACTTTCAGCTGCCATTACATAATCTTCAAAACTTTTAGGCTATTTTAGTTCACTTCGATTTCTCAGTTTCATGGTAAATAAATCTTCTCCATCTTTACTTTCATCTTCTGAACTCAACTCATTTTCTCTTTTAAATAATTTTGATCAAGCTTTCCCTCATTTTCAGCTTCAGTAGGTAATTGACTCATTGTATCAATCACATGTATTTTTGCAGAATCTTCACAATTAATTAGAGGTTTCTCATCAGATATTACATCTCGAGAACAGATAACATTATTGTTTTCCTTTATCCAGATACGATATCTTTCATCACCATCATATCCCAATAGATAACCTTTTATTGCTTTCTTGTCCATTTTTCTCCGCTTTTGTCTTGGTATATGGACATAGCATGATGATCCTACTATTCGCATATGTTTTATTCTGGGTCTTTGCCCCATCCATAATTCATAAGGACTTATGCTTGGTAATGAACTTTCTCCTGTTCTGTTTAATATGTACACAGACGTATTTATCAGTTCTGCCCATAATGATGAAGGAAAATTTATTTCTGAATTGGAATTCTTCAAAGTTCTTGCCATTTCTACTAAAGTCCTATTCTCTCGTTCACTGCCATCATTCTGCTGAGGCGTATAAGGAGCTGTTATTCTTTGAATAATTCCACCTTTATGCAAGATTTTTCTCACATTTTCATTATCGAATTCTCCTCCATTATCACTCAAGATCTCCTTGATGTTGTGCCCTAGATTTTTGGCATGTGCTAACATATTTTCAAGAGCTTGGGTAGCTTCTGATTTCTTATGAAGATAAAATACATAGCGAAATTTAGTAAAATGATCCTTAAAAACTACAAAATAACGATACTTTTTAAATGAGTGATCAAAAAGTCCACAGACATCTGTTGAGATAAGCTCTCCGGGACTCTTGGTCTTCTGTCTATTACTAAATTTTAATCGATGTGCTCTACCATAGATGCATGCTTCACAGAGCTGATTGTTTAATTCAACTCTCAGATCCATTTGCTTTTCAAGAACATTCCTTACATGGCGTTTGTCTTGGTGTCCCCAGCGCTCATGATATAATTGCTGAATGGAATCACTTGTGGTAACTAAGTTCACTTCCACTGGATTGTTTGGAATAAGAACTTGCATATGTGCTTTATATAAACCACCTCTTACATTTCTTGTACCATAGAGTACAGTTTTGTTACCAATTTTTAACCAACATTCTTCTGTTGTTGATACGAATTTACTGTTTTTGTATCTATCCTGTGCTGCTAGTACTGAAAATAGATTTTTCTTAATATCTGGGACTAACCAAACTTCTTTAAGTTCCTTAAGTTGTCTCTCGCCATTAACTTTTGTCATAATCTTTAAAGTGCCTCTGCCTATAGCTGGTAGTACCTTATCACTTGCAGCAGTAATCCCATGCGGGGATTCAAAAACTTCAAAATCGGTGGAGAATTTACTATTATTGGTGACATGTTTTGAAGCACCATTATCTATAAACCAATAATATCTGCTTTCTTCAAATGAAAAAACTTCTTCGTGAAGAGCTAGTAATGAATTATTTGCTATAACATTATCGCTATCTTGAAATTTTTCATTTTGCTTTGACTTAGCTGGCCTACCATCGGCAATCCACTTTCAACAATTTTTCACCCAGTGACCATTTTGATGACAGTAGTTGCACTTTCCAATGTGTCTTTTACTTTAAAAAATCGGCTTGGCTCTAGTTACTTTTGCTTCTAATGCTTCTTCATTTGATGATTCACTAAAACTTGAATCTTTCTTTATCTCTCTTTCATGAGTACGCAACTCCGCTGTTAGCTCATCTAGAGTTCTTTTTTCCACACTCAAAAGTAGCCAACTTGATTCAAAGGTACGATAATTGAGAGGAAGAGTGTCCAAAACTTTGCAAATTAGCAACATTTCTGGTAGTCGGTTTTCATTTTTACTCTCAAGACCACTATTCAAATCATTCCATAAATTTTTGAGCTTTGATAAATCAGCTGACATATCATCATCCGACCAACTAAATTTAAAGAATTGAAGACAAATGCTATAGAACTGGTTGTCAGAAGAATCTTCAAAAATTTTCTGAAGTTCCAGCCAAACTTCTCTTGCGCTATTAAATCTCATTACCTTTTGTAATGTGTCTTTTGTCATAGAGTTTGTTAACACCATCATAGCACAGTTATTTTCCTGTTGACTCAGGCAGTTCTGGCTTGTACATCTTTCCTTCAGTAACTTCCAGAGCATCTGCATGATAATTCAAAACAAGCTTAATTCTGTACTTCCAAATTGCCCAATCACTTTTACCACTTAATGGTTTCACTTGGATTTTTCCTTGATCCATTACTTAAACTAACTGCAATTGCTGACTTTCGGAATATGAATTAACTTAGCTCTAACACTGCCGCTTAACTATCGCCAAACTCAATTATTTCATTATTTTAACTTCGCATAAATAGCTTGCTGGAGTCCATAACCTGTAGAAATTATTGAGTTATGCAAGTATTGACTGAACATGACATCTTTAAGTCAAACTAACTATTTATTCAGTATACTACAAAAAAGAAACAAAATGGAACGATGATCGTAATCTATTATATATAATTCTCTTACGTGGCTCCCAAATTTTGGCTGTATTTCTTTTCCGCCGGTGGCAACGTTTGCTTTGTTTTGAAAACACCAAAGCATTCCGCCTTTTAATGACGTGTTTCTGATCTAATATATATAATTCTCTTACGTGGCTCCCAAATTTTGACTGAAGTACTTTGTACAACTAAATAAGATTCTTTTCACAACAGTTAAATATTTACTTTATTTTCTTCATTCATAGAGAAAACAGTCGGCAAAGAATTCTGTT
>NC_092206.1:77087264-77089618 GCF_043381705.1 Parasteatoda tepidariorum | reverse complement strand
TACTATTTCATATTGTTTTACAACACATGGCTTTAGCCCTCTGGTGGGAAAGACTTTAAAACAAAACTTACAACAGTTACTTTTCTCAACAACTGAAATTTAGAATAGTGTGATTAAGAAAAATATGTGAACTGTTTGCAATTTCAAATTAATATTGAAATGTACAGGTTTAGAATTTTCTACAATGAAAAGTTTTCGGAACTTCAGTATTCAAAAAAGTATACAAAAACTAGACGTTAAGAACGTATCCAATGAGCGAGCAAAACGAGCATTGGTTTGCGAAGCAATCCGAAATTAACTGTGAAAGCAGTTCCGGGGGTTGGTGAGCGCCAGCGAGCAGGGGGCGAAGCCTCCTAGTATAATATAAAAATAATAAAGAGCACGGGCTTCATAGGTGTAAGTTAAATTAGCAGTGCTGATCTGTTGCCAGATTTCCTATTGATGTAAATGCCAATCTACATCATATATATTACCACCTGAATATTTACCTGGTGAAATATTTACCACTTCACAAATCTATCAGATTTTAGATAGCCCTTCAGGAGTTATGATATAAATTGTCACCAGCATATCTTTAAGTATTAGTGGTATACATGTCACGCTGTGTTGCGACACTTTTGTCTGCTCGCGGATGTCCCTTAGGAAAATTTGCCATAGGTTTGCCATAAAAAATGCCATAGGATATTCCTACGGGGTTTTGCCTATGGCAAAAATTTTGCCATACATGTATGGCAAAAGTGTGTGGCAAAATTTTACCATATGCAAAACTCCATAGGAATATCCTATGGCAAATTTTTGCCATACATGTATGGCAAAATTTTGCCATAGGCAAAACCCCATAGGAATATCCTATGGCATTTTTTATATGGCAAATTTTTGTCATAAAACTGAGATGTGCTACAGCTCATGACGAAATATTTTTCCATAGGCTATGGTACACCTTTGCCATACAGCTATGGCAACATTTCTCGTTGATATTTTATCATACATCAAAAAATAGTTACTTACAAGAATCATTCGCAATGGATATTAAAAATGCAAAACTTAATAATTGTAGAATAAATATATATCCAGGAAGCTTTTTTTTAAAATTTCTTAGATAAACTTCTCTTGTTTCACTTGCAGAATCCTTTCTGAATGCTGTTCCTATTCAAATAAATTTTAAATGGTTAGTACCTACTAACCGTTAGAAAATGGGTCCGGCCGTCAGAGCGAGTGGGGAAAGTATTGGTTATGTTGATTAGGAACAAAATATATTGAGTACAGGCAACCAATATTTGTTAAAACTGTAAAAAACAAGAAAATAGAAAGTGAGTCTGGAGGTCGGAGCGAGTATAAAAAACGTTAATTTGATTGATTGGTATCATAATTAGTTAGATAAGCGTCAGATATTAGAGGAACCTAAAAGAAAGCAAATTTAAATAATGGTCCGAAGGTCGGAGCGAGTATGAAATTTTTTTTAAATTTTGATATGTGATACTAAGCTGAAAATTAAACAGACTACTAAAACAATAAAATACTATGAAAACTCAAAAGATAAAAAGTGAGACCGGTGGTCGGAGCGAAATTAGATTAAAATAGACCAAACGGGACAAAAGCCGAATATGTAACGGTGCTACCAGTGGTGGCATGAGAACAAAATTTTATCTATAAAAAAGATGGTATTAGGCTATGAAAAGCTAAGAATAGAAAACAGGTTAAATTAGTTGATCCCTACTAGTGAGGAATATAAAACTCAGAAAATTTATGTTGAGTTGTGTTAGTTAGTGCACAGTTAGAAAAGAGAACGCAATATAGAGAAATTGGTAAATACAAAACATGTTTAAGACATGATTAAAATTGGTAAAATTAATAATTGCTATTTACACTTGGTCAGGGATAGTAAATAAAAATTAATTGGGTATAGGGCATCGCTATGACGAAAAGTTGTAAGTTTAAGGAACGATTAAATTGTTAAAAGCATTTTTGGTAACAGCAGCAGATGATATGGCCAGGGACTGTCCCGTTGATAATATAGAGGCAAAATAATTGTCAACCAGTAATCCAGCAAATCTAGTTAAGTGATGACCCTAAGCTATGTATAAATATGTAACAGAACATTGTACAAATATATGTGGACAGTTAAGAAATATTAGTTGTAAGATAGTAAAACACAGAGACATGATAAAAACAATTTAATGGCAAGCAAAAATTAAACACAAAATAAAAATATAAAACCCTAACGTATGTAAGATAATTTAAAAAAGCATTGAAAGAACCTAAGTGGAATAAAAATCAGAAACTAATGAGAATGTAAACACTGACTTTGATATTGATATATGACAGAAATAAAATGAAATTATCACCGAACAAGT